>NC_092073.1:3700833-4001666 GCF_039877785.1 Chaetodon trifascialis
GTTTCCTCATGCTCTTCATCCTAGATGAGTGATATGTTTCAGTATACTTAAACTACCATTTGGCAAAATCTTTGGAGTATTGCCTACTTACAGTTACAAGGTCTGTTGTGGCATGAGGGGGTCCACCAGGCAGATAGCACCATCAGAATCTGTTGGGACAAAAGAAAAAAAAAGACATGAAAGGGAAATAAATATTTTTATGAATAGGCTTAAAAAAGATATATAGGCCTAGGCATATTAGATTTTATAAAGGCACTTGTGTCTTGGGGGGTGAGCTCTGAAGATGAGCTCCCTCCAGGGATTCCCTCAGCCACTGGCCTTCCTAAATTCTGGCTTAGGGCCAGTTCCTCTGCCTCCATTAGAGGTGGCAGTGCTGGGCCACCACCCGTTTTACGGTGCATCTACCTTCTTTCTGTTGGCTGAGCAGAAGTCTGTGTTGGTTTAAATAGGCTTAATTATTTAACAAAATATAATATAGATGAGAAGACATTTATGTGTGTGAAAACAGCATTATGTTGGAGATAAAACAACTACACAGTCAAACAGCCACTTAATATTTACTTTACAATGTAAAACATGATCAAAATTTAAAAAAAAATAAATTATCCCGGGGTCTTACCTGTTCTGGTCTTACCTGTAACTACCATTCAAGCAGTTTCTGGGCTCCATTGATGTCGGCTCTTTATAGTCGTGGTGCACGCGCTTAATTCTGAGTTAACCTACTCTGAGTTGACTGAACTCACTCAAATCACCTGTTCTGAAACCGGAAACTCTGTTTTTCCTATCTCAGGCTAGATCAACTCAGGGTTCAGGATTAGACTCGGAGTTTGTTGAACCTCCTTGAGCAAGACACTGAACTTCAAATTACTCCTTATAGTCAACTCCTTACAGTTACAACGTGAATAGGTAAAGTATGTTAAATTTTGTGTAAAATAATATACACAAAGAAATTACATGCACAAAGTGCTTGACAGGGAAAAAAACAAAACAAAACATAGAATTAATGTAAAATCAGGGATAGAATACCTAAATTCATTTATAATAAGATGGATAATAAAATCCACTTTCAAGTAATAGTAATAGATTAAAATGCAAACATGGTTAGAATGCCATAGATAATTTTAAAAAGATGGAGAATAGGAAAGAAGTTTTTTAATTGGACTTAAAGGGGATGGTACTTGTGCACATACATTTGGATATCTGGAGTGTCTTCCAACACACATAATGTGAAATAAGATAACCTATTCAATTTTTTGTGGGCTCTTTCAGAAAATGGGATTCAGCAAACTGCTCAGATTTGGCTCCCCTTCCTATGTAAAGTGCAGGTTCATCCCACCTCCCATCTATGTACCTCTAGCCAATGGTAGCAAGACAAGGAACTCCTTTGTTTGGCAACACTGTATAGGTCTGATAAGCACCAAGCCATTACTTTCTCATATCCTAAAGCTGTAGTGGCCCACTAGATGTGTGTAAAGCTCTACTGAGGTAATTGCAAACATTATGATTAACAGATATAGCATTACTGCAACAATAGTGTAAGTGACTCAAACTCCTTTGTTGTTCCGGTATAAAATACATAAAACAATACTTTCAACAGCAGGTTCATCCCACCCATCTCTTGTCTTGTTTCATGTTTTGCATTACAAACAACACAGTCTGTTGTTTTTTCGTTGCTTTTCATCAGAATGCACTTGAAGTCAAATGTTTTGTGTAATCAATTTCTGATAAATTATTGATTTATTGTCATTTTAGCTGCAGCTCTTGCCATAGCTACACACTTAAGATGATGTTGGAGTAAACATCCACACCAACAAAGAGACCTTGTCTGGACCTGGAGGAGAAGGATGCTACCTATGACCCTGCAGACTCTGTCAAAGCTTTTACAGAGTGGACAGACATTGTAACAGTTCTCCTTATTCCTAAAAAAACTTAAGGTGAAAAGCTACTATGGGCTAGTCTATGTTGAATTTATTAATTAACAAACGTGCTTCAGAAATTTCTGATTCCCAAAATTTACTAATGAAAACAAAACTTAAATCACGTCCACTGCAGGATGGCTTAGACAAAGACAGCGCGGTGCAGTCGCCAATAAACAATTCAAAAGTGCGCATGTGCCGACTGTGCAGTCGCTCCTGTTCCTGTTCTTAGTTTTACTAATTCTTTTGCTTTTTTCTTATTATTAATACTTGAAATTTTAAGAGAGTCATTCTGAAGCTGTGCCTGCTCCAAACATGTTGGCTGAGAGAGTTCTGGTTTGTTTTTTCACGTTGGAATTACTACTCTCATTGGGACACTGCACCGATGTGCACCGCGTTGTTTACTCCAGAGATCAGCTGATCGCGCTGAGGCCGGCCGGCTTGTCGGCCAGAACATCAGAGATCCCCTCTGAAATCTGGAGGAAAACACACAGAGGATGCAGGGGAGGACAGAAACAGCGGAGAAAAAGAGCTGGGTCGAGACAACAGAGGCTTACTGAGAAGAGAAGAGATATAAGCCGTGTCTCCCCTCTTTCATCATGGGCAACGTGAGGTTGCTGGCAAACAAGATGGACACGCTGACAGCACTCGCCAAGAGTCAAAAGGAGTACAGGGAGTGCAGTCTGATTTGTTTTTTGGAAACATGGTTACATCAGGACATACCCAATGACAATGCCTCCATCAGTGGCTTTCAGACTGTTCGGGCTGACCGGGACTGCACGCAGAGCGGTAAGTGTAAAGGAGGGGGGCTTGCGGTTCTAGTCAACAACCGTTGGTGTAATCCTGGTCACATTACCATCAAGGAACATATCTGTTGCCCGGACATTGAACTGTTGGCTGTCGGACCCAGGCCATATTATTTGCCCAGGGAGTTTTCACATGCCATCATCGTTGCTGTTTACATCCCCCCCTCTGCCAACCCAATGGCGGCATGTGATGTCATTTACTCCGCCGTGGCCCGTCTACAAACTCAACACCTGAGTGCATTCATCACTATCTTGGGTGACTTCAACCACGTCACCATGGCAACAACACTGTCCAATTTCACTCAGTATGTGAGCTGTCCCACAAGAGAAGAGAGAACTCTGGACTTGCTGTGTGCTAACGTCAAGGATGCATACAGCTGCTCCCCCCTCCCCCCTCTGGGCAGGTCACATCACAACCTTGTGCACCTCACTCCCTGTTATGTGCCTCTGGTGAAGAGTCAGCCTACGACCACAAGGACAGTGTGGAGATGGTCAGAGGAGTCTTATGAGACACTGCAGGGCTGTTTTGAGGTGACAGACTGGCAGGCACTCTGTGAGCCGCATAGGGAGGACATTGAGGGGCTCACAGAGTGCATCACGGATTTTATCACCTTCTGTGTGGACTCCACTGTCCCAGTCAGGACTGTCCATTGTTATCCAAATAACAAGCCGTGGGTGACAAAGGACATCAAAGACATCCTCAATCAGAAGAAGAGGGCTGGAGTGGAAGCTCCAGCAGAACAATTTGAGAGAGGTCTGGAGTGGTATGAGGACCATCACTAGCTTCAACGCCCTCAAAGGACTACAGACCTGTGACACTGACCTCCCACATTATGAAAACTCTGGAGAGACTCGTCCTGGAGCAGCTCCGGCCCATGGTCAAGCCACTGTTGGTCCCCCTCCAGTTCGCTTATCAGCCCCGACTTGGAGTTGAGGATGCCATCATCTACCTGCTCAACCATGTCTACGCCCACCTGGACAAGCCAGCAAGCACTGTGAGGGCCATGTTTTTTGACTTCTCCAGTGCATTCAACACCATTCGTCCAGCTCTACTGGGTGACAAGCAGACAGCAATGCAGGTGGACGCCCCCCTAGTGTCCTGGATTGTGGACTACCTGACTGGCAGACCACAGTATGTGCGCCTGCAACACTGTGTGTCAGACAGAGTGGTCAGCAACACTGGGGCCCCGCAGGGGACTGTTCTCTCTCCCTTCCTCTTCACCCTATACACCACAGACTTCAGCTATTGCACAGAGACCTGCCACCTTCAGAAGTTTTCTGATGACTCGGCGACAGTTGTATGTATCAGCAAGGGCGATGAGGATGAGTACAGGGCTGCTGTGGACAACTTTGTCACATGGTGTGAGCAGAACCATCTGCAACTAAACGTGGCAAAGACTAAGGAACTGGTAGTGGATCTGAGGAGAACCAAGACACCGGTGACCCCTGTTTCCATCCAGGGGGTTGGTGTGGACATTGTAGAGGATTACAAGTACCTGGGAGTACATATTGACAATAAACTGAACTGGGGCAAAGAACAGTGACGCTCTCTACAGGAAGGGCCAGTCATCTCTATTTTCTGAGGCGACTGAGGTCCTTCAACATCTGCTATCCATCCATCCATTTTCTATACCGCCTATCCCTTTCAGGGTTGCGGGGCGGCTGGAGCCTATCCCAGCTTCAACGGGCGAGAGGTGGGGTACACCCTGAACCGGTTGCCAGCCTGAATCGGTCGCCAGCCAATTGCAGGGCAACATGCAAAGACAAACAACCATTCACACTCACAGAGGCAATTTAGAGTTACACCTTTTTGGTCTGTGGGAGGAAGCTGGAGTACCCGGAGAGAACCCACACACAGGAAGAACATGGAAACTTCACACACCACCCGGGGATCGAACCAGCAACCTTCTTGCTGTGAGGCATGCGCATTACCTGTTGCTCCACCGTGCCGTCTCTCCCGGTCTATGCTGGATTTTCTATGAGTCTGTGGTGGCAAGTGCAATTCTCTATGCTGTTGCGTGCTGGGGCAGCAGGCTGAGAATGGCAGATGCCAACAGACTCAACAAACTGATCCGCAAGGCCAGCGACGTTGTGGGGATGGAGTGTGACTCTCTGATGGTGGTGTCAGAGAGGAGAATGCTCACTAAACTATGGACTATCATGGACAACATTTCACACCCACTTCATGATGTGCTGGCCAGGCACAGGAGTACGTTCAGTGAGAGACTCATACCACCTAAACTAAGGACTGAACGGTACAGGAAATCATTCCTGCCTGTGGCCATCAACCTGTACAACTCCTCCCTCTGAATGGCCCTTGAACTTCACTGGTCTTTTCACATCTGTTACATATCTGACTAAACTTTGCACATCAGTTACTTGCACATTTATTTGTAATACTTTGCACATACTTTGCACACCTGTTTGTATATACTGTTTATTTTTTCTCAGTATATATATATTGTTTTATATTCTGTCTATATTTTGTGGTATATTTTGTTTTCTATATATATTCTCAATATTAATATTTGTTTTTATACTTGCTTTTTATATATATAGTTCTCTCTCTTTTCTCTCTTTTCTTTCTTTTCTAATTTTATTCTAATTCCATTCCTGTAAGGAGCACCGCAACGAAAACAATTTCCCCTCGGGGATTAATAAAGGATTTCTGATTCTGATTCTGAAAAACAACATAAACACATTCACACAGTTTAGTGATATGTAAGGTTTCTTCAATTTGTTAATATCAATAAATCGGTCCCATGAAAGACTGATTCCCCCCCAGAAGTTCAAGTTCAAAGAAAAGAACTTAAAAACTCTGCTTAGAGTGGCAGGAGAGTGATGAGTGTCATAGTTTTGATCAGTAAAAAAAAACTATGCTACACTGTCACCAGATATGTCCCATTGGAATCCAGGTCCCATTTGTGATGATGCAGAGGCACAATCCCCCCCCCCCCCCCAAAAAAAAAGTTAGGCCAATTGCGGACGTAGCACCATCTCTCTTTCCTTTCTCTGCCTGGCCTGTCTTTACATGCCTTTTTAATACCTCCAAAGCAGACCGAAGCAAAGGAGATAAACAGAAAATACACAAACATTTTCATTCCTAACCATCTCAAAATACTTTACACAATGTGGACCAAAATACCTTACACAAGTTGGCCCAAGTTGGGTGCAGGGTTAGGGTGGTATGCTGTGGTGAACTTCTGGGTCAAGCCCCCCCAGGTTCCACACAAACTGGTCATGAGCTGACTGGTAAATTGGGGGCAACGATAAGATACCACGTAGGTGGATCCTTCCCAGAGAGTGAAAATATCATTCAAGTAAGTACGCACATTATGGTTATATTGGTGTCATTATTAGTGCACACTGACCTTAAATTGTAAAGGGTGTATCGTCAATGTTTCAAAATACGTGACATTAAGCGATGCTAATAGCAGTTAGCCAACTAATAGTAGCTAACGATAATGGCTAAAGGCATGTTCACGCTCAATTGCAGCAAATGCCACTATTTCAAATAATGTGCAATTAATCCGTATTTAACTTGACTCAAAGTCCGTGAAAAGGCCCGGTAATTAGCCACCAGTTTGGAGGGAGTTATACCGATATAATAGTTAGCAGTTAGCCGACTAGCTAACGTTTAAGCCCGACGGACCCGAGAGGAAGTGTTCCCGTGGGAACATATGTACAAAGGCTAGATGTCTCGTCCGCGCTGGCGGCCATCTTGCCACAGTCAGCTCGCTCACGGATAACACATATTTATCTACATTTATGCCCTGCACTCTGTACATATTGTATCATATGTTATTTAAGTACTGCATGCACTTCTGGTTAGATGTAATCTGCATTTCGTTGCTCTTGCAATGACAATGAAGTTGAATCTAATCTAATCTAAAAAGATCACTGGCCTCAATTTGATCAACATGATGTATTACTTCTTTTCCAATCAAAGTTACACAGAACATCAAATCATTTATTCTGTATTACTACCCTACATCTCAGACCATAATCAGTAACCATGGTGGATATGAGCTAGTTTCCTTTTTCACAGCCAGAGTTCCTGTGGGGGGACATATTATTTTAGACCGTTTATTCAACCTGCCATAAAATATATCCCCCCCACAAAACAATTTTGAAACTGTTCACATTTGTTTTTATATTTGTCCTATACCAAAGAACATTAAGAAAAACATGTAACCCTGGGTGACATCTCTATGTAATGTTTTCCAACACCACAGCTATCCTGCTTCTGCCCCTTGGCCTCAACCACAGTAGTCCTCCATCAGCACATCGCTACATCGTTGTGAGATTTCTTGTAAGGTGAGGTTACTGTGAAGATGGCATATTTCCGGATATGGAGGAAGCGCAATGCTGAAGTGATTGCTTTGGCTGAAGATTCCATTGATAGTGAGGATGCTCTGCATGGAATGCTGGAGGGTGGTACCAGTGCGAATGAGGATGGAGCCTCTTTGCCTTTAGATGATGATGATGATGATGATGATAATGATAATGAAAACTTTGAAAACTCAGATTTTGTGCAGTTATCTGACACAGAATCTGACAATGACATTATGTTTGATGAACCCTCTGCTGAAGAAACTGGTCCTGATCTGGGTGAGGAACTTGCTGACTGGGCCACCAGAAACGGCTGCAAGCGGTCTGCATTGAATGAGATGTTGGAAATACTGAGGCGCCAAGGACATCGACTCCCCAGGGATGCCCGAACGCTGCTGCATACACCAAAAAAAGTGGCAACAGTTGCAAAATGTGGTGGACACTATGCTTATTTTGGTATTGTCTCTGGAATTTTGAAACTGTTATCTCAGAATCCTGGCATACGTGAAGAGAACATAGAGCTGTGCTTCAACATCGATGGTGTACCCCTCTTTAAGTCATCCAACACACAGATGTGGCCTATACTCTGCAGGTTTCGGGACTTTTCACCTTTCATTGTAGCCCTTTATTGTGGACATTCAAAACCAAACAATGTTGAGGAATACTTATCTGACTTAATCCTTTAGCTGCAGCAGTTGCAGCAAGAAGGCATAGTACACAGAGACACAACATTTAAAGTGTTCGTAAAAGCATTCATATGTGATGCACCTGCCAGGGCATTTCTGAAGTGCATAAAAAACCACAACAGTTATTATGCTTGTGAGCGATGCACAACAAAAGGAACCTTTGAAGGAAGGGTTGTTCTTGGTTCCAAAGAACCATGTGCCATTGAAAGGACTGAAGAGGCGTTCTGTCAGTTGGCACATGAGCATCATCAAGTTAAAAAATCCCCACTATGGCAGGAATCTCAGGCATCCATCAGTTTCCATTGGACTATATGCACTTAGTTTGTTTGGGTGTGGTTAGGAGAATGCTCAATTTCATGAGGCAAGGACCTAAAACATGCAGATTGTCATTGCAACATAGGAACATTATTTCAAATCATCTGGAGTCCTTGAAGGGACAACTGCCAAGAGAGTTTGCTCGCCAGCCCAGGGGTTTGCAAGAACTTGACAGATGGAAGGCCACAGAGTTGAGACAGTTCCTCCTTTACACAGGACCGCTTGTTTTGAGAAAAGTTGTGTCCCCTGTTCTCTACAGACATTTTCTTTCACTGATGGTTGCCATGTCAATTATGTTGAACTCCGAAGAGGTGTGCCACCAATATTTAGGGTATGCAAGAGATCCGGCTATGTACTTTGTGGAAAAATGTAAAAGGATTTATGGAAGAACATTCACAGTGTACAATGTGCACTCGCTGATTCACCTGCCAGATGATGTTGAACATTTCCAGTGTCCCCTGGATGATGTCTCAAGCTTTCCCTTTGAAAATTACCTCCAAACACTGAAGAAAATGGTCAGGCAATCAAAAAATCCCATTGCTCAGGTTACCAAACGCTTAACAGAGCTGGAAGAGTCTACAAAATGCAGACATGTTACCAAAGAAAAGTTCACTTATGTATCTAATACGTTAAGGGATGGCTGTTTCCTTCTTGAGAATGAGGACTTTGTGTTTATCAAGGAAAAACGTGCAGATGGCTCCTTTGTTTGTGATGTCATACACCATGATGATACAGAGAGTTTCTTTGATGATCCCTGTGATTCCAAACTTCTTAACATCACTCGTGTTAGAGATATAAGCAGAGCAAAGCGTAGACTGATCTCAAGACAGCAGCTACATCATAAAGTTGTTTGCCTGCCGGTTAACCATGAAGCTACCAATTCAGGATATGTCCTGTTTCCTATGCTGCATCAGATGGAGCGATAAAATATTATGTGAATTTAATCTATTGCATTTACTTGCCAATCATGCCAATAGTAAAATAACAAAACAATGTGATGATTGTATGCAATTTGCATGGCCCAATGTGTGTATGTGTGAAGGTGAAATGTTAATCTATTGATAACTCTAATTTATATGTGTGTTGCAGTGGGACCGGGGTACTGTGGCTACTATTGCCATCCCCGAGTTAGTGTCGGCTTATCCTGCACCCTTGCATCATTACTGCTGGATCTCGGCCTGTTCTGGTGTTTTTGGCCTCTCTGTTGTACAGTGGTAAGTGTCAGTGTCTCTCTCTGTCTGTCTCTGTCTGTCTGTTTCTCTCTCTCTCTCTCTCTCTCTCTCTCTCTCTCTCTCTCTCTCTCTCTCTCTCTCTCTCTCTCTCTCTTATCCCAAGTTGTATGCATGAGGATGTCTGATGCTTTTAGCAGACACACTCATCCATAGTGACGTACAAGGTGCAATATTGGAGAAAAGTGACATGAAAACACAAACAGGGCAAGTGGCTGCAGGGCTAAGAGAACAAGGATATGTTAGTAGCTAGCAAAACTAGTAAGCAACATAACTAGCAACCATCTAAATAGTGACCAGTAAGACTCAAAGGTACGTAGCAAATAAGAGCCAGACAGGGTAGGTTGAAGGACAGACTGAGAAGAACTCTGTAAACCCTATCCTACCTTGGGTTGACTAGGAAGGATCGGAAATGTATTTGTGTTCCAGGCTGTAATTCTTTACTTACTGTACAGGTTTCCACTATGTGGGCCCGAGCAGTTTGGAAGGAGAGAGGTCGGGAAGAGGAGGGAGTCATCCCCAAGTCCTGGATAAAGGACAAAGCTGTTTACTGGCCACCTGGCATAGATGCGTCCAAAGCCATGCAGAAAATCGATAAACCAGACAAAAAGAAGAAAGAAAAGAAAGAACCATGGAAACACCAAGGCATCACAGGAGGTCCAGATCCACGTCAAGGCAACGCTACAGATCCAGGTCCAGATCATGCCATCAATCAAACTCCCATGAGAGCAGATATGCTTTCCCAATGGAACCAAAGAGTAAGTATGTACTAAACAGAAAATGCTGCATGGAGAAAAAAAATATTGTACAGAATATTAAGTGATATTGCTCTCTTTGTTCTGACATTGAGAGTTCCAAAGGAGAGTGCTTTTTTTTGCTGGCGGACATTAGAGAAAAACTCTCTGAAGTTGGCCAGCGATCGTGCCCCTGAACTCAGTGTTTCATCTGGAAGTCATTGACTCCATGGATGACCTCAAAAAACTTAATGAACAGTTAAAATCTGATGAGAAAAGAAAACTGATGGTAAGTTGGTGAACAAAAGCAAACCAGTCCAAATTGTTTTGTGTGTATACACACACTCATGCACACAGTGTGTCAGAAAAGTACAGAACATTGTTGTTGCTACAAAGCCAAATTACAATTTGTCCCCTTCAAAATACCCCCTGTGAGTGTGTATTTATATATATTATATTTATATGTAATGTATGCAAAAATGTTTCTTCAGACAGCTCAAATGGTGAAGATTGGTGGAGCCAGCATTCGTGAAAATATGAGCAACGTCATGAAAAGGTTAGTCTCTTTTAAGTAGTGTTCTTTATCAGTTTATGACACTCCCCTCACAGTACCAGAAACCTATTGTATGAATAAATATAACATCTACCATGAAATTTCCTCAATTTGTATATATTTTTCCACTGTACTTTGGCCTCACCTTGTTTTTAATTGTGTGTATGTGTTTGACAGAGTCCTTACAAATAAGTTGATGTCAGGACTTAATATGGATGGTGGTGGTGGAAAAGGTGCCTTTCGAAGAATGACCCTTTGCAAGGTCATGGTAGGTAAATAAAATTTCTGTTTGTGCACGTAGGTTTTGACTGACTTGCCTATTGCCTATATAATATGCAAGAAGTTTTGATACATTTTTAATCCTCAATCAAACAAGACGGGGTGAACCCCCATATTCGTGTGGAGGCTGTGCGCAAATGACAAATCAATGATTTGTCATTTGTCAGTTTTTTAGTTTATTCGAACTTTGATGTGTTGAGGGAGGTCCTGTGTTCACTGATTTCAAAGCAGTGCAACGCACACACAGTAGACACGCGCGCATGCGCACACACACACACACACACACACACACACACACACACACACACTTGAAATATTTATTTATGCCCACATGAAAAAAAATTACAAGGATTCCTGTACAAAGGACATGAATACTGCCAGTACAGTTGACAATAGGGAATCAGTCAGTTACAAAGCACCTGGTGGCTGGACACTGTATCAAAACAGATCAGACATCATTCAGAAATACAAAAAACATCGTCTCATCCAGACTGAGCGGCTCTCAATAACAGCCAATACTGAGCAGTACTTAGCTAACTGTTTAGCTCCTCCTTTAGAGAGGCCGGCCATCTGAAGGCCCCTCACCACCAGCTTGTGCACATGCCCCAGACTACCAAATATAAAACTAGGAGTTTGCATTTGTAGCTGAGCTGAGAAAAATGTTTTGTTACACTTCTATGTTTGATCATTGAGAGAGAATGCCATAGGGGAAACTATTGGAGCAATAGCAATTACAGAACACAACAACTCAGTGTAGATGATGCCAAACAGATTACAATTACAGTACTGTAGACAATACACTTTATAGAATTGCTATTTTAAAGGTCATGTGCATGAAACACTGCAGAAATGCAAAGATCTCATACACTGTCTTGTATTTCAAACAGAATTGGCTTCATTTAGGCTGCTCCGTCTCACAGAACCTTCCTCAGCTTTTGATCCCGATGAAGATCCCGTGAGACTGAACGTTCGTCTACGTAAATGAAGCCAGTCTTTTTGCAATACAAGACGGTGCAGGATCTTTCCATCTGTGCATTTTTTATTTTGCAAAAGTTTGACATAGAAACAATGTCAAAATGACATCAATATCATTATTTGAGTGAAATTTCAAAGAAGCTTGATATTGAAGTAATGTCAAAATAACATAAATAAAATCATTTTTTGACATATATCAAATTGATGTCAAAGGATTGATGTCATGTTGATGATGTTTTTGACCAAATTATGATGACAATTTGATATCAGTGTTTGATGTCATATTGATGTTGAATTGACATCAGATGCCTGTTGTATACGTATCCCTGCAGCATCCACCCCCTCAACCACACCACACATACATGGATTCTAAAAGGCTGGTTACATCTGTGATTTTGCCTCGATTGCATCTAGAGGTGACATGCTGGTAAGGGTCAGAATTGGACAGTAAGGTGGTATCAGGAGCCAACTCAATGAGAGGAGCTGCATCCTCTTCATGTATATGGACCCCCACAGCTGACCCCTGCTGGTTTGCGGTAGTCATAGTGTTTACAAAATCAGTGTGGGCCAGGATATAGAAATGGGTTACCAGGCTAACCTACTCTTTAGATGCCTCTACTACACTCACAATAAATAACCTACAGCAAACTATATTGATCAAAGAGAGTTTCTTACAGTAGGTGCCTTTCAACCACACATACAATATAAAAAAATCATGACACAACTCTGCTCCCTGTAAGGGCCACCAAGGCTGGATTGGGTGTGTGTGAGTTAGGCCACCCCCAGAGACTGATTAATTGATGAATTGCGCCACGCTGTCTTTGTCTAAACTGTCCCGCAGTGGGCGCGATTTAAATATGTTTTCATTAATAAATTCTGGTAATCAGAAGTTTCTGAGGCACTTTCGTGAATGAATAATTTCAACATTAATATTGATTGTGGTTTGGTTCATGTTTGTGTTTTGAATTTATGGTTATAACTTGTTTGATCAGTCTCTGGGGGTTGCCTAACTCACATCCAATCTGCTGGTGACCTATAGATTAGCGTGTAATAGCATTTCTCCTTTTTCTTATGAATAAAGAGAATTATTACAACATGTTGTGACTTACTCAAATATACTTATAAGTGTGTGTATATATGAGTTGCCAGTTTATTTGCTGACACTAATGCAGTCTACCTCAGTGTTTGGACCTTTACTGTAATGTTAATCTGGCAAAGGGGAGGTGGTACCAAGTAATGTAAGGGGGAAGACTGACAACGCCACCTGGGGGATTGCAACCCAGGAAATACTACCTCAGAAGGTGATGGTTGAAAAAAAAAATTGGTAGGACATAGGTTCGCTTCTGAAACAGGACAGAGACATATTTTCTGAAAAAAAAAAAAAATAAATAAAAAAAATTCTTTATTTGTAATCCAACATTAAACAGACTGGGAGTGGAGCTGCAAAAGAGGAAAGAATTAACAAATCAAAATAATCAAAATAAAGTCAAATCAATAACATAACCATAGTAATAAGGGGGTGGGGGTGGGGGGTGTTAGAAATACTTTTATTACTATATCTAAAAAAGGCCTTAACAATACAATTTGAAAATCAGCAGATGCTTAAAATATCTACAACTCAGTCCAACATAAACTAAGCAAACTAAGAGTACAGTGGGCAGAGGCCACTAGTGGAGAGGCAGACTACACTGAGGGGTGCCTAGGGGTGCTACCATTGCTCACCTTGGTGAACCACAGTAACACAGCAATCCTCACAGCAATTATGGTGTAATCAACAATTGTGCCCCGGTGCTTGTGTAGGAACCTCACCAAGGGTGCCTAGCCTCCCCAACAAAATGGCACTCCACCTCACGAAAAGAAAAGAACTAATAACAAAATTAACAAATATAGCAACCCACTTATTTGAATATTCAAAAGAATAACTCAAAATTAAACAACACAAAAACAAAGAGTAAAAAAGACAAAACAATACACTAAAGACAAAACAGGGCACTAAGGGCAAAACAGCAGCAAATCCGAAAGGAAGCCATCTTGAATATCGGGTCACTACACTGTGGGCTGTCCAACTGCAAACACACCAAACAATAAATCAGTGATCATCGGTTCACTTTTTGGAGGGAGTGGTTTGGGAGGGGTGAAGCCTGGAGGTGTGTTCACAAACACTACTCAACAGTATGTAAGCAGCATACTCCACTACATTAATCCAGGCTCAGTGGCAGTTCTTGTCACTAGGACAGTCTTCAGGGATGTGGAGAGCCTACCACTGTGTAATCAAAGCCGTCGCATGGACTGTGCAAACTGTGCAACCGCACAGGGCCTCACACCACTAGGAGGCCTCGCGCCTGCAATTCTGCTGTGTTTTTTTTTCTTTTATTTATTTATTTATTTTTTAATAAATACATTACTTATATATGATTTTGTCTGTGTCAAGGTCACATTAAAAACAAACAAAGAAATAAAAAATAAATCCAACAAATTAAGCAGGTTTTTCATTGTCGCTATGTCATTAGGCCTATGTGATAGTGGACCAGACCCTCACTGCTCTCCATACCCGTTTTAAACAAATGCAGGAGTTTGGCAATGTGTTTGGATTCCTTTAGAGGTGCAGACTGAGATGGAGGAGGTGAGGATGGACTCGATGATGGCCGAATAGAAATGAACCAGCATTAGCATGGGCAGGTCACATTTCCTCATTTGCCATAGGAAATGGATCCTCTGGTGGGCTTTCTTGATGAGGGAGCTGATGTTAGATTCCCACTTGAGGTCATGGGAGATGACTGTGCCCAGGAAGTGAAATGATTCCACAGTGTTCACTAGGGAGCCATGAAGCATGATGGGGGCTAGTGGTGCTGGTGTTTTCTGGTAATCCACAACCATCTCTACAGTTTTTGTTGTGTTCAGGGCCAGGTTGTTTTCCCTGCACCAATGTGCCAGACTGTCAATTTCGCTCCTGTATGCTGACTTGTCTCCATTCGAGATGAGACCAATGAGGGTGGTGTCATCAGCAAACTTCAGGAGCGTGACAGACGAGTGATTGGAGGTGCAATGGTTGGTGTACAGGGAAAAGAGCAGAGGGGACATAACACAACCTTGTGGAGCGCCGGTGCTGATGGTGCGGCTGCCTGAGAAATGTCGGTGATCCACGTGCAGGTTGAGTCAGGCACAATCAGCTGGGTAAGTTTACCCTGTAACCTAGCCGGAATGATGGTATTAAAGGCGGAACTGAAGTCCACAAAGAGTATCCTGGCATAGGTGCCCGCAGCATCCAGGTGCTGGAGGATGTAATGTAAAGCTGTGTCAACTGTGTCATACTAAAGTGGCGGGGGACACTTTAGTATACCAGAAACCCTTTACCCTGATGGAGGACATGATCTGGACAGTTTACATAAAAGTTATGGCTTTGCTATTTTATGTGTTATATTTTTCATTAATTACCCATTTCCATTTCAATGGCTATTAATAACTGTTTTATTTTTAAGGACTGTTTTGGTCATTTTACATTCAGCAGTCATGCTTTTCACAAAGGTTTTCGAAAAAAAAAAAAAAAAAAAATTCATGCATATAGGAGGTTCAAAAAACCTGGTCCAGTTAACATGATGAAAATGTGAAAGGCCTTTCTAGTAATACAATCAAAATATTTAAACTGGCCTGACTCAGTTAAAACTGGTTTATTGCAGGTTCCTGTTCTGCAGCACATAAAAAACAGGATTAAATTGCAAAATATAAACAACAACAGAGAAACATAAACAGCTACGCAGGCACTGCAGAGAAGAGGACTTGAATAGAGTAAGATGGCATATGTGAGTGGAATCAGTGGTTGCAGGTGGGTCCTTCCATCAGATCGTGTTTATATACTTGTTTTAAATGTGTAATTGAAGTTATTGCTGTAATGTAATGTGGGATCTCATTCCAGAGTTCAGTGTTATTTGGGAATAAGTGATCTCTGACAATCGTAATAGCAGCTGCAGATACTTTGGTTACTGAGCAGTTTTTCACGTACGTAAACAAATTACTTTAGGATGAGTAATTCCACTTTCCGTTATGTTGATATGGTACAGGGTAAAATCTGTTCCATGCAAGTTTCTGCCTCATTATGGCAAGTATCACTGGTCTGATGTAAGTGTGTGTAAATGGAGGTTAACACATGGTCATTACAGTAATAATTTTCATATGTTTAGTGGATGGCTTTTACCAGAAAGAATTACTTGACTAATGTTTCACATCACATATGGTACTTTCCAGGCCCCACACCCTGACAATCACTGTAAATGTTTAAATTACAGTTACTGTGCTACATGTAATGTTACATCAAATCAAAATCAAATCAAACTTTATTTATATGGCACTTTTCATACTTAAAAGCAACACAGAGTGCCTCACAGAGGCTAAAAACAGCAAAAAAGAAAAAAGAAAACCCAACCCTCCCGCCCCCATAAATACATAGCGACATATATGGACATATAGAGACTCACAGACACGCACGTACGCACACACACACCCGCGCACCCATATGGACAAGGCAGGGAATAAGCCACCTTAGGGGGCCATCCACACTGAGAGGGCTCCCGGCCCTTGACTTGGGAGCGCCAACCAAGACCACCCCGACCCAGGCAGACAGGAGGCCCCACACCGAGGTGCAGAGGCCTCCAGCCATCAGGCCAGAGCCGTCCCCTCGGCAGCGCCCCCATCAGTAGACCAAGAGCAACTCTCAGTGTTGGGGACCCCCATGAGGAAACGCCGCAGCTAAAAACCAGGGGCCCCCATGAGGAAACACTGGAGCTAAAAACCAAGGGACTAAGACATAAACATTGAATGAAATAAAATGAATAAATTAAATAAATAGTAAATAACATGTTGTTAAATCATGCAACTAAAATAAGATACAAATAAAGATTAAATATGATATGATAAGAAGACTGATTAAAGGAATGAGATAAATCAAACGAATCCATTGAAAGCCTGATTAAAAAGGTGGGTCTTGAGCCTCTTTTTGAAAACATCAACGGTCTCTGTGGCCCTGAGGTTCTCCGGCAAGCTGTTCCACAATCAGGAGCCATAATAATTAAAAGCCACCTCCCCGTGAGTTTTAGTTCTTACTTTTGGTATGGTTAAGAGGCCAGTGCCAGAGGACCTCAGGGTCCGCGAGGGCTGATAGGGTAAAAGTAGGTCAGATAAATAAGAATAATAAGGCCCGAGACGGTTAAGACATTTGAAAATAGATAAAAGCATGCATCAGCACCTCTGTGCTGGCCTGAGAGAGAAACGGGTGGACTCTGGCTATATTCTTAAGATGGTAAAAACCTATCTTTGTTATGTTTTTGATATGTGGAATAAAAGTAAGCTCAGAGTCAAAAATCACACCCAGATTTTTTACAGAATTTGTTGGTTTAAGATCTTTTAATTTTGGTAAAGTTTCTCTCTCTGGCCTTCAGGACCAATGACTGTCCTGATTGAGCTGAAGGAAATTTTCTGCCATCCATGACTTAATGTCTAAAATGCAGTTAAAAAGGGCATCAATTGGCCCTGTGTCATCAGGAGACACAGCGATGTACAGTTGCGTATCATCAGCATAACTATGGAAGCTGATGCCATGCCTCCTGATGACATCCCCGAGGGGTAGCATTGGCCGTTTCTCAATACCAAGTACGCCAAGTTCGGACTTACGAACTTGGCAGTTCGGACTTAGCAAGTTCGACTTGGGAGTACAGTCTCTCCAGGACGGGAGGACGCAGGACCGTCATTCTGCAATTGGGACAGCAGCGTACTTGATGACGTTAGCAGGACGACACATCTCCGAAAACTTTGGATCAAATTTGAAACTACGCGCTATCGTGATGAATCGACCACAGATTTTAAGTTTTAACATCCACTTTCTCACATAAAATAATCTTAAAACCACATTCCGTACTACTAAAACAGCAGTATTTCCAAACATGTAACTTATAGTTGTGAGTCCTCTCCTCCGGCATCGTTGCGACGAAATGCATTCTGGGATACGTGGTTGCCCCAAGTCCGCACAAGTCACCATCCGATGCATACTCGATAAAGTGGGAGGGGCAAGAACACATCCGGGTATTTGAGCGTACTTGTCGAGATGCGGACTTGAGAATTGGAACAGTACTTGGACTCAGAGTGATGACGTTTCTCAAGTACACAAGAACACAAGTACAGAGAAGAACGCATATTGAGAAACGGCCATGTAAAGATTAAAAAGTGTTCGACCTAAAATTGAGCCCTGGGGATCCCCACACTTGATCTCATGGGTTCCTGAGGAACATGCATCCCAACTTACAAAGAAGTGTCGGTCAGTGAGGTATGAGACAACCAGTTAAAAGCAGTACCTGAGAGGCTGACCAGGTGCCTCAGTCTGTTTAATAAAATGTGATGGTCTACTTTATCAAAAGCAGTGGTTAGATCCAGTAGTACCAAGACTGTGAGCTTGTGTTTATCTAAGTTGCACCTGATATCATTTAAAATATTTAATAGGGCTGTGTCGGTACTGTGGTTCATCCTAAAACCAGACTGATACCTTTCTAAAACGTTCTTTTTGTTTAAAAAATCGTTTACTTGGTTAAAAACCAGTTTTTCTAAAATTTTACTTAAAAAAGGTAAGTTGGATACAGGTCAGTAATTATTAAGAATAATGGAGTCTAAATTCCAGTCGAGGAATTTTCTCGACCGAAAAAAGGTGGCTTGCTCCCTCCAGGTTGGGGGAGAGTTCCTGCCTCAAGTGGAGGAGTTTAAGTATCTTGGGATCCTGTTCACGAGTGAGGGAAGGATGGAGCGTGAGATTGACAGGCGGATCGGTGTAGCGGTCACAGTAATGCGGTTGCTGTACCGGTCTGTTGTGGTGAAGATTTACCAGTCAATCTATGTTCCTACCCTCACCTATGGTCATGAACTTTGGGTCATGACCGAAAGAACGAGGTCCCGGATACAAGTGGCTGAAATGAGTTTCCTCCGCAGGGTGGCAGGGTGCTCCCTTAGAGATAGGGTGAGGAGCTCTGTCACCCGGTAGGAGCTCAGAGTAGAGTTGCTGCTCCTCCACATCGAGAGGAGTCAGCTGAGGTGGCTCGGGCATCTTTATCAGATGCCCCATGGACGCCTCCCTAGGGAGGTGTTCCAGGCATGTCGCACCGGGAGGAGGCCCTGGGGAAGAACCAGGACACGCTGGAGTGACTATGTCACTCGGCTGGCCTGGGAACGCCTCGGGATCCCCCCGGAAGAGCTGGGGGAAGTGTCCGGGGAGGGGGAAGTTTCGGCGTCCCTGCTCAGACTGCTCCCCTCGCGACCCGGCCCCGGATGAAGCAGGAGAAAATGGATGAATGGATGGATGGATGGATGGGGTCTAAATTGCTCTTCTTCACAAGAGGCTTCACCCCCGCCATTTTAAAGGAGGTGGGGAAGACAACCGTTTGAAGAGTGCAATTCACCATGTATAACAACTGTTCCTCAAAGAATCCATAGAGTGTTTTAAAAAACTGTGGGAATTGGATCTAAAAGGCAGGTTGTAGGGTTTACCTGGGAGAAAACTCGACCAAGTGTACTTACATCAACCAGGGCAAAACTCTCAAGTGTTTCCTTCGTTAAAACCTGTGATCCAGACGTAATGGTAGTTAAAACCTGTTGAGATAAAAGACTGGATCTAATGTTATCAATTTTGTGCCTCAAGTGGTCTGCAAAGTCTTCACACAGGGTATTTGTTATTGTCTTATAAGATCTGTTGAAATTACTGTTTATTAAAAGATCAATTGTGGAGAAGAGAAATTTGGGATTATTTTTGTGGTCAGAGATTAGTTTTTTGAAGTGAGAAATTCTTGCCTGTTTAATGGTGTTACTGTAAGTTTTGAGGTGATGACGTAAAACTTCATAATGGACTGTTAGTTTGATTTTCTCCATTTCCTCTCAGCACTCCTGCAGTTTCTTTTCAGTTGCTTAATTTCTTCATTTCTCCACGGAGGTGTAGGTTTTTTCTTAATTGTTTTTGTTAAAAGAGGAGCCACTCAGTCCAGCGTTGACTTCAGATTACTGTTAAAATTGTCAACCATAAAATCACAGGGTGCTGGTAAAATCTCTGCAGGAGTGCTCTGTAAAATCTGGACAAAATTTGCAGCCACTTCAGGAGTTAGGTCGCATTTCCTCACTGTTCTCACTGGTGCCTCGCGCTGATTAAAACTGGCGATTCTCTGGAAATTCTCTGGATACTGGGTCCGAGTTCTTGTCAATGTGTAGATCAAAATCACAAGCTATTAAAATCCTATTGTAGGTGGTGTGAATGATTGATAAGAATTCAGAGAATTTGCTGATAAAAGAGGATGAATATTGGGGTGGTCTGTATACTGTTATGCAAAGAATAGTGGGGCTGCTAAGAACAAAGGCATGGTGCACAAATGATGTAAAACTGTTAAAAGGAACTGCATTTGCAGACATTGTAGTTCTTGTGATAGATGCAGTTCCGCCTCCTTTTTTGCCCCCCCTAGTAGAGAATAAAAAGTTAAAATTTGGTGGGGAAGCCTCAGTGAGAACAACAGGTGCATCAGTGCCAAGCCATGTCTCTGTAAGGAGAATGCCATCTAGGTTTTTCTCTAAAATTAAATCATTTATGATACAAGATTTGTTTAAGAGCGGTAAGAGGAAAGCAGGAGGGCTGGCAGTGTTTGTGAACGATAGTTGGTGTAACTCCAGGCACATCACTATCAAAGAGCAGCACTGCTGCCCGGACATTGAGCTGTTGGCTGTTAGTCTGAGGCCATATTATCTGCCGCGGGAGTTCTCACACGCCATAGTGGTGGCTGTGTATATTCCCCCCTCTGCTAACGCCGACGCAGCCTGTGACGTCATCAACTCTGTGATCAGCAGGCTGCAGACTCAGAAACCAAAGGCCCTCTTACTGATCTCTGGGGATTTTAATCATGCCTCTCTGTCCTCCACTCTGCCAAAATTCATCCAGTATGTCACATGTGCCACCAGTGACAATGAAACACTGGACTTATTCTATGCCAAGGAGGCATAGGAACCATCACCCCTCCCTCCTCTGGGAAGAGCTGATCACAACCTGGTTCATCTCCTGCCTGTCTACAAGCCCGTTGTTAACAGGCAACCAGCTGTGTCCCACAGAGTGAAGAAGGTAGTCTGAGGAGGCTGAAGTGGCTCTGAGGGACTGCTCTTTTAAAGGAGAAGAAGAGGGCCTTCAAGTCAGGAAACAAAGAGGAGCTGAAAACTGTTCAGAGGGAGCTCAAAAGGAAAATCAGGGAGGGGAAGGACAGATACAGGAGGAGAATGGAGGAACAGCTGGCCGCCAGACGCCAAACTCTCAGGCAGCTGGGGATTCAAAGTGGGCAGATGAGCTGAACAGCTACTTCTGCAGGTTTGAGGAAACATCTGCCCCTCACCCAGCTGTACCAGCACTGCAGCAGCCCTCCTTTGATCTGCCAGCACTCTGCCCAAGTACCCCCCCCCCCCCCCCCACTGTATTCAGCTCACCATCTCCAACGCCACCCCCCACTGTTCCTCCCAGCCCCCCATCCATTTCCCAAGACACTCAGCCCCCATGCTCCAACTTGTCTCTCACACCTCTCCAGGTGAGAAATCAGCTGAGGAGGTTAAAGACCAGGAAAGCTGCAGGACCGGACGGCCTCAGTCCCAGACTTTTCAAAATGTCAACTGTGTTCTTTGTGTTCTACTGTGTGGTAGTGTAGAAGGAGGATCGCCAAATAAATCAATGAATCATCAATCAAATAAAAAATATATATATCATCTATATTTTATATATACATAAATATAACAATATAATAATTATTTTTAATATATTAATTTATTATATAGTATTTAATTTAATATGTATTTATTATTATTATTATTATTATTATTATTATTTGTGGCGCACAGATGACCAATAGCAGCAGAGTTGTCATCCAATCACATGATTGCTCACTCATGTGATTGGAGTTGCTATCCAATGATGGTTTCCTTTTAAAATGCCTGTGGAATCATCCAATGGTTGTTTGTGAAGTCAGCAGGCCAGCCTGAGTAGATCAACGTTGGTAACATTCATGTGCTATTAGAGCTATTTGCACCTTTGCGAAGGCACGATTAACCACGCCACTCGCCGACAGATGGTTCGTTTCCGACAATATTCGGAGCCGGCGAAGTTCCCCATAAACTTGCCATAAATCGACGAAAATCAATGAACTTCGTGGCAATTTACGGGTCGAAAATGTGGTTTTTCATGCAGTGTAGTCTGCTGGGGGAGCAGCATCACAGCAGCTGACAGGAACAGGCTGGACAAACTCATCAGGAAGGCCAACTCTGTCCTGGGATGCCCTCTGGAACAGGTGGAGGAGGTGGGGGAGAGGAGGATGACAGTCAAGCTGTCCTCCATGACAGACAATGACTCCCACCCCCTCCAACACACACTCACTGCACTGAGGAGTTCCATCAGTGATAGGATGCTACATCCAAAGTGTGTGAAGGAGCGGTATCGCAGGTCATTCCTTCCTGCCGCTGTCAGGCTTTACAACAGAAACTGCTCCAAGTAGGGGGTACAATAATTTGTATTACAATCTGTGCAATAACTTAACTGATCATGGGAAACAATCTGTGCAATAACTGAACTGAATATGAACATGTGAGACAATCTGTGCATCTGGGCAATAACCTGTGCAATATTTTTGGTACATTTTCTTAGGATGATGTTGTTTCTCTTTCTCTTTCTATTACACCCCTTTGTATATACTGTGTTAATTGCACGCACTTGTTGTCTTTTTGAATATTCTATTCACTTATTGATGCTGCTGTGAAATTTGGAATTTCCCCTCGAGGGACGAATAAAGGAATATTGAATTGAAATGAATTGAAAACCAGTATGATAATTTACTGTCACACCCCCAACTAGGACCATGAATTTCCTCTAGAACAACCCAAATTCAAATATAAAGTTTACGGTTTTAAGGTCCCCAATACTGTTATTTGAAACATGGAGTGGCTGTCACGAGAGTTCAAAGAACGCAGGACCCAGATGTGGAGTGACCAAAAATTAAACAGTTTATTGATCAACCAGTCACAACAAAAAACTCTCAGTGGCCATAGAACGAAGCTCAACTGAGGAGGGCAGTCTCTGCTAAAAAGGAAACTCAACAGCTCCTTAAAAAACACAAATCTCCGTTAATGGGAAAAGGCACTCAGGCAGACAAAAAGCAAAACGTACTGGAGAATCACTCGACAGCACTGCTGGAAATGAAAAATCACTGTTAACGGGAAAAGGCACTCAGGCAGACAACACTCAGAAATCTCGAGGACAAACTCAGATTTTACACTACAACAGGAGACGCGTGGCAGGGACCAGAGATTATCAACCCTGTGGAAACTCTCTGGGAAGAACCTTAATCTTCTGGCACCAGAGTGTGAGAGGAGCGTTCTTAAGAGAGGGAGATCTGATTAGTGGAAATTAATCACAGGTGCATCTGGTCGCTACTCAGCCTGAGGTGAGATCAGCCCCGCCCCTGCCACGCGCCAGCCCTGGAGAGACGCAGAAGCAGAGTCAGAGCAGATACCGGAAACCCAGCCATAACAGTGGCTTCTTCATAATTTCAATTTACATATTCTGCAAAAAAACGAAAATCACTAACTTGTTGCTGGTTTTCCTGTGGCGGGTCACATTTCGGACAGAGGCAAATAGAAGTACTGCAGCAGTGAACAGTGTGAAAAAATAAAAGATGAAAGCATGTTAACATTTTCTTGTTCCTTACAATGAACATAATATGTCTCCTTTAACAGATGCAAGTCATGGAAGACAATCCACACCCATTCCCATATGAGGAAAGCCTTGATGACTACGTTCCCTTGGAAACCGTGCTCAAGCAGGCCACCCCTCCTCCAGAGTCTCACTGGGAAACATTTGAGTCAAGCATGGAGGCTATTTTATGTGTAGCTCTGGTTGTGTCTTTTTTGCATTTGTTTTGTAAAACAAACATGGAGTGGCAGTGCTGATACAGTGGATTGTAAGCTGTAGTTTCCTTAGTAAACATACACACCTCTTCATCTGTTCCAGTCCCTCCTGCTTGGCCTGCCATTGCTCCTCCACAGTCTCTTTTCACTGCCAGACTGTCTCAAGGCTTCGTCAGAGCAGACAGGCCGGGTATCTGCAGGGCAGGCTGCTGCTGGGCTGCCTCTCTACAAGCACTTCTTCACCTTGTTGTTCGGCGAGCTGGACTTGTCCAGCCCGATGCCCGAACTATCTTCCCTAGTCTGCTTCCAAATCAAACCACGCCGTGCTGCTGCTATTGAAATCCAATAACAGTCTTGAGAATCATTTTTCCAAGCTTGGTGTGTGAGGAGGGGCAGCCCAGTGGCAGCCTGCCTGCCTGATACCCGGCCTGTTCCCAGAGACACCGCTGTGAGGGCTGAAAAGGTTAATGTTCACCCAGCAAACTGTAGCTCACATTTTGCTTGAATTAGCACTTCCGTTGCCTGCATTTTACAAACCTCTGTCAAACCAGCCTCTATGTTTGATTCAAACTGTTAACTCATAGTCCTTCAGAATGTCTGGTTCTCTCTCTCATGCAGATACAGCCTTTGCAGTTTTTGTCACTTGAAAGTGGGTAAGGTTTCATCTAAACTCAGTTGGTGTTTACAGTAAATTATATAAGTAGATGATTTTTTTTTTCCTTTCCACATTTGTTGGAGCTAGTCTAGCAGTGGAAACTGCTCCAATCCAAACTAAACTAAACAGATTCAGGACACATCACTGTCAATGGACAGTCAGAGATAAAGTCAACCAACATATATCCTAAAATGTCAGACCGTTCCTTAAAATATGCCTGGAAGCATTTATATGTGTTTGAGTCAGAGGGTACATCTCAAGTCTCATATTTGATATTTCCTCTCTCCTCGCTTGAACCAGAAGTCACTCTGGTTTGCCATCTTACACAAAGGTAAGGACATATCAAAGCCCTTATTTCTGCTCTGAGGAGAGAGGACAGACTTCTGAGGAGCCATGAGCGAGGACACACAAGAGCAGCCTTCACAGAAGTCTTTTACTGGTCAGCATGCCCCCTTATTGGATATCAGTTGTTGATTGGACATTGCAGCTGATCAGACTGATCTGATGCATCACAACATCAATGGTCACAAGTTGGTGTATCACTCCTGACTTTTATATGTAGATTATATTGTATTTATATTATTACATTGTGGGTCTGAACAACAAAAAGACCGCAACAAGAAGAAAGATTTTCTTTTCATGACGTCTTATTTCCTACATTAACTTTTAATATGCATACATACAAAATCAGAGAGAGTCGGAGAGTCAGTTTGTCAGCGAGAAACACTTCTGTTGTCATTTCCATTCAGTAATGTGAGAGATTTGATGAGTGTTGGGTTTGATACGGTTACATAATTTCAAATTTCTCTGAAACATTCAGCCAAAAAAATGGCGCCCAGTATTAGTGTTAGTATTAGTAAAGGGACCATAATCATATTCTGGGTTAATGAATACGGAATTCACAATCAGAACATCAATAAATACATATTTACTTGAAATAATTAACAAATAATGTAATCACCAGTAGAAAAATCCTGTTTCTTTGAGCAGGACACAGTACACAGTACAAACACAAAATGCAGGTTGGTCCTCATGTGCAGGTAAACAGGTAACAGGCTACAGAAAGAAAGTGCTGTTGCTCTGGCACTAATAACTGTGTGCTTTTATTAGTACAGTACATGTCATCATCAGAAACAGAAGTGACTTCATGTGTGCTTCAGAGGAAAAGATATATGTCATTTCCTTAAAAATATATTTATTCTCTCCTGGCATGGTTTCCTTGCATCTCATCATGTATCCTCGGTGGGAGGGCCCTAGATGCAAGGAAAAGGGGCAGGGTGAGGCAAACGTGGATACAGTTTAGGAGACTTGGGATGTACCCAGAGTGTATTGTGCGCTCCCTCCTCAGGCGAGGTTGTCTGTGTGCCCTGAGTGGATTAAGAGGCTGGAGGTGACAGAGGTGTGTGCTTTGTGAATGGCTGCAGTTCTCCAGACTTGGTCCCACCTGATAAAGCTATCTCTGACAAGGAGAGAGGGAGGACGAGAGGAAGTCAAAAGTAGGAAGCGGAGAGATAGAGAGTCACCACAGGGAAAACAGACATGGAAGGACAGATGAGTGCAGTGGAGCTGAGAGGGGATTAAGATGGAGTGAGACGAGGGAGAGAGAAGGCGATGTCAGAAGAGAGAGGGAGACAGCATGAGATACGAAAGAGGAGGAGATAAACATGTGAATAAGGCTGGGCAAGATGGAGACAGAGATGTGAAGAAGAGAAGGTAAACAGATTAAAGAATGTGCAAACCTGTGTAGTGACTGGCTTGGAGGAGGTGGATTACGGCAGTACAGCATTTTAGGCTAATAGATATTCTTCAAACCCAATACAGATTCTGTCTCTTTGTAATTTGTCCATAGGAAATGCTAAAAATTTATAGAATTGGGCCAGTACAGCTGTTTTTTCACCTTTGATTCCTGATATCACAAAATGAAAGGGGTCACATGAAACAACAATACATCTCACCAGGATTCAAGTTATGTGTTTGTGACCAAGCAATAATGGTTCGAACCAATCCAATGAAGAAGTACTGGCAGCTATGGGTGGGTGTTGTTTTTGTGTTGTTTGAAAACAACAATGGTTGTTCCTGAAGAGATTTGTGTAGATCTTCAAATAACTTAAGTCATATCCGGTGTTGGGTAAGCTTGGAAAATGTAGTGAGCTCATCTTCCATTTACCCTAAACAAGTGCATGAAAGGGCAGTTGCCAGTATGGGTGTTTTAGGGATCTTTGCTGCTGCTCTCCCTGCTTATGGATGTTCCATGTAGGCTTATGGAAGAGCAGAGAGGTGCTCTCTTGACTTCAGACTTTTCATGCAAGCATGGGAGGGCAGGGAGGTCCCACAACAGAGCCATACCGCCAAATGTAATATACGTTGTATTCATGTCTGCTGTATTAATAAATATACTTTGAAAAGTAGTCCTGACTGAAACGTCTTTTCCAACAGAATAGTGCCATTCACAAGCTGCACTAGCAGCTGCTGTACTTCAGGAAGATCATCATTAGCAGGTTTTGATACTGACAAGGTCGGTTTCTGTTACAAGTGAAGTAGCTATCCACTTCATTCAAAACTGTTGTCTTCAGTGACAGGAAGTATCCAGTTACTTCATCGTTGTCATCCATTAGGTCCTCAGCATCTGTCTGCATGTGATCATCTGGAGATTGAGGATGAAGTAGGATTACTTCTGCTTTTCAGGTTTCGCATACTATCAGTCTTCTTTTCACTTGGATGTAGGCCAATCTGAATCAGGATGGGAGGGCTCAGCAGTAGGTGATTAAACCCAGCCAGAACATCATTGGTACCTATTTACTTAGCATCAGTGATATCGGTGAGATGAGGTACCTGCTCAGACCACAAAGTACACAGCCTACTGACCCAGCTGTGAGCAATACAGAAGCATCAGCTGCTGTACCACCATACTACTTTTTTGCTCAGGCTGTGAGACTCCTTAATTCATACCCCTAATTCATACTCATTCATATTTTTTTCTTCTGCAGCATAAAGGGACTAAAATTTGCATTTTGTTGTGCAACCCTGTGTTGTAGAATGACAATGACAAATTATTTACACCTGTGTCACTATACAGATAATTCTATTAAATTCTTGTTATAGAAAAATGTTTACATTCCTAATTAAAACATGTTTATTTTAAAGTTATTCAACTTCTTTTCTCTGTTCGGTGAAAGATACATTGACCAAACCACATCCAAAAGAAAAGAAAAGAAAACTTTCCCAAAATGGGATGAATGTGAGTATATGGTACATTTCTATGCATAACTAGTAAAATGGTCATACCAATAGTGATAGGACAAAATGTCAGATGTAGAATGTCAGTCAACCTCTAGTGCATCTTGAAGTTATAATTCATTTTAAGTGACATCTACAATTCATGACTGTTGATATAGTGCATCAGAAATCATTACGTGTGTTCATGAGTGTAGTCATAAATCATTATGACTGCATTATAATGCACTATGAATGTCCCTTCTTCCTCATGTGCTCCCTCCTTCTCTGTCTCTGTCCGTCTGCATGTTGTTTGGCCAGTAAAGGATGTTAGTTAGATATACCAATAAATGAAAACTAAATGAGTGTCGACAATGTCTGACTGTGATCAATGAAGGCAGAGCTTTGCAGACTGGGCAGGCTCAACACACACACACACACACACACACACACACACACACACACACACACACACACACACACACACACACACACACACACACACACACCTGTCACCCTGGTTAAAGGTAATGTGATGAAGTAGTCTAGCTGGCTGGCTGATAGAAGAGGAGCTTTTAATTCATTCCAGACAGTGATGCTTAAAGCAGGAGGCTAATAGATTGAGACTTCATCTTAAAGTCTGAGCTCCACAACGGTCATGGAGGAAGTTCTGTAATACTCTGCTTACTGGACTGGACTTGCTGGACAGCGCTGATACAGCTGATTCAGACAACAGAGGCCTGACTGGGGCAAAAGAAAACATTATTTCTCTCATTTCCATTATTCACATATCTTTTGTCAGTTCTCGTGGCAGCGTTTACCCATTTTATTGAAACATTATTTCTCTTTGAATTTACATTAAACAATTTCAGTCTTACCTTGCATGTTTGAAATGGAATACTGAATTTAGGTTCACTTAACCATCCTATCCTATTTTTGCTGCTTTTTCACACAGCCACTTGCTGAGATCTCAGAATATGGTGACATCAGTAAAAACAAGTATGATGAGACAAGAAACACGGCCAGTCAGATTATCTAAAAGGTAGTAAACAAACCTCCAGGTCAGACACATTGTTAGGCACACTAGAAAACAAAGGTGAGCTGTAAAATCATCCCCAAATCATCCCCCCTGTCTGTTGACAGACCTTCATCCTGCTTCTGCTTTGACCTACTGTACTTATTGTAGTTGTGTAGACACATTATATCCTGTGCAATGAGGAATTATTACAAATATATCAGGTGAGCTAATTTTGAGTTTGACCTCAGTAGTTTAGATCAGTGGTTCCCAAACTTTTATGCAGTGTAGACTGCAATGCTGCTACAAGCTAGCCAACATGGTGGGTGAGATAGGTTGCACAATCAAAATAAAGGTCAATAATTTGGATATGGAGTGGAGGTAGATACAGCTCACATAAGACTGCAGTCACACATACAGATACCAGTAGTGGACAGTCTCTGACCTCATGAAACTGTAGCTCTGTGGGTGTGTGGTGTTGAGCACATGCCTTATACTCTGCTCTGACTGAACAGTTGTTTTCTGACAATGCTGTCACATGTAAGAGGAAGTAGATCATGGATAATGGAAGCAATCCCCACTTTGAGTTTGTATGTGTGAATGGCTTGCTCGGACATATCTCATCTACAACCTTTGAAGAAATCCATCAAGCTCTTTATCGTAGCTAAATATGATAATGGACCTTGTACACTGTTGACCTGGTTTAGTTAAAAGCCCATAGCCTGCTGTTGCGTTGTAAAAATGCTGCAGAGACAGACCTTTGCGGGGTAATTGCTGTACAAAGAGTACATAATAGCCTATTGACATATTAGCATTTATTTAGTGTTCTTTGCCAAATCATGTAATTTCCTTGTGGCCCAGGAGCAAACATATGTGGGCTAGTACCTGTCCATGGCAATGGTGTTTGGCAACCACTGGTTGAGATATACTTAATTAACTGTTGGCTTGATTATATCATGTCTGAACGTGTGACGACAGATTATTTTTCTTCCTTTCTGACTTAGTTGTGGCAGTGCCAGTGTGGAATCAAAGAAACTGACATCCAGAAACTACTGAAATAAGATCCAGGGTGCAATAATCAGACTTACCTCTAAAAGCAGCCTTAAAGCGTCCCTCTCCTCTTGGCCTCTGGCCAACTTCACATCCACAGCTTTGTGATGAGTGAGTATGTGTAAGTTTCATGCTATGTATTGATTCTGCATTTCAAATGTGAAGCACTTTCATTTACCTGTATCTGAGATGTAATTTACAAATAAAATTGAACACCTTAACATCTGACGATATTGCTCTTTTCTCAATTGCTCAGTAATATCAGCCAAATGTGACTCTGACACAGAAACCGACTATTCTGAGCTTGATTACAGATCTTGAAAGGTAATGACAAATCAATCCCCTGTAAAACTCACAATGTAACTGACAATAGAGAGAGAAAAAAATGCAGACACATTGACACATATTCACAAATTGGCCTAGTTACAAGGGAGTTCCACTCTGCTGCAGACATAACACAACTTTCCAGCATTATGAACCGTGCAGTCAGAGAGGCTCCCATAAAACTAACTTTTATCTGGTTTTAAAGCTATTTTTAACGATACACGTTTTAGACCCTGGTCGTTTTAGCAGTATCTTTTAAGCGGATAAAGGATTTTAACCATCGGACGTTTGGATTTTAAGTCATTAAAGAAACAAGCTGAGCACAGGTTTAAGGAGCCATGACACCACTCACCTCACCACCGGCCTGCGAGAGCTGCATCGGTCTCAGCGAGAAGATCGCTGAATTGGAGCAAAGAATCTCCACACTGTACAAAATCCAAGAAGCGGAAAGGCATTTGGACACTATCATCTTCGGGCCTGCACAAGCCCCCGTTGCCAATGCTGAAGATCTGCTCTGTATCTACCTGACGCTGCTACACGTCCGGCTGCAATGTCAACTTTGCCTGCTGCCACGGCTCCAACCGCTGCTTCTGTCTCCGCCTCGTTACCCGGCCCCCAGGACGCCTGGCACCGGCTCGGGGCTAAACCCAAAGCCCCGGTCAGCTCTACTCCAACACAACCGGAGCCACATCAGCAGCCTTGGGTTGTTGTCGGAGATCAGAAAAAGAGGGGGAGACTCTCCAACCCACCCGTCCATGCATCTGTAATCCAGGACATCCAGTCAGTAAATCGATATGATGTCCTCGATTTACAGGAATTCCCTCCACTGGCTGAGGACCAGGAGCTTCTTCCACCTCCCAGAGTAAGACCCTGATTTTGGTCACCTGCAAACTTCACTGCGCGCCCACCGCGCAGACGAGCATCGCCTGGTCACCTGGACGGGCCAGGTGGAGCCTCCCTCCCGTTTCACAAGGACCCACAGCCTGATTGCTCTCAATTGCCTACCGCCCAGGGAGCAGCTGATGTCCAGCGTCGGAAGACTCGGCGTCAGGCTCCATCCCACCACCGCGGTACTGAGCCCGTGACCCGCGGGGCCTCAGACAGCTCCCGCAGCCCACACCGGCCGATATGAGCTCCTCCATTAACGCTCATTATTGGCAATTCGATAGTCCGAAAACAGAGAGTACAGGGAGCTCATACTCTCTTTTTCCCAGGTGCTACTGTACAAACCATCACTGATAAAGTCCCAGACATAATAAAATCCTACCCTGAGATGGACAGGGTCGTCATACATGTCAGTACAAACGACATTCAAAAACAGCAGTCCGAGTTGTTAAAACGTGACTTTATCAGCCTCTTTAACGTCCTCAAACAGTCCCACAAGAGAGTGCACATCTCCGGCCCAACACCCACCCTTGGCTGCGGAGTGGGTCATTTCAGTAGACTGCTCGGCCTCAACACCTGGCTCTCATCTGCATGCGACATCAACGGACTGAACTTCATCGATAACTTCAACCTCTTCTGGCAACGCAGTCATCTCTTTGGTGCAGATGGTCTCCATCTGAACAGAGCTGGTGCACGAATGCTCTCTGCCAACCTGGCATACGGCGTCTACCATCCACGTGCTCCTAAATCCACCTGTCCACCTCACCACCGTAGCATGACCATTCACCAGTCCAGTGCTGATCGCTCCGTCACTAATTGATGCTCCCCTGGTCCTAGTCCCCATCACAATGGTTCCACCACACCCACAGACACACCCTATACCGGACTTGGACCACTAAATGTCCTTTTCCTACCAAACAAGCTGGACAGTTCTCTCAAATGAACATCCCCAGAAAATTAGTAAACAGTAAACACAAACCTCACCAAATTTTCCCAACTGTATCATCATCATGCAAAAATCATATGGGACAGAGATAGTAAACCAAAGGGCATAGTTGGTGGGCATCTTAATGTTCGTAGTTTACTTCCTAAACATGATGAAATTAAAACACTGTTAATAGATTCAAATCGACACTTTTTGTGCCTCAGTGAAACCTGGCTCCACAGTAGAACTCAAACCAGTTTAATTGATGTTCCTGGGTACAAATGCTTTAGGAAAGACAGGAAAACTGGTAAAGGAGGGGGAGTTGTAATTTACATCTGAAACTCAATTAAATGTACAGAAATGGTGTTGGATTATAATGTGAAAATTGAATATCTCTGCCTTAATGTTTGTTTATCACCTCAAATGCACTTTCAGATTATGGTTTTATATAATCCTCCTGCCTGTGACAGTTCATTTTATGATAATTTAGATCAATTACTAAAAACGATTGCTCATAAGTCTGAAGTTTTAATTTTTGGTGATTTTTAACATTGATTGGTTAGACAAAAGCAAGAGAAGGAAACTGAAAACTTTAATGACAAAACAAACAGGGAGGAACGAATAACTAAATCATATAACCTCCTGACTGGCTTGTCTGATCACAACATGATTTTAACATCATGGAAGTTGACTAAAAAGCGCTTCCCAACTCAAAGTCAAACTAAAACATGTGCACTAACTATTTTAAAAAATGATCTTCCAGCCTTGGAGGGTGAACTGAATAAAATGCAGTGGGACAGAGTTATGGATAAGGTTGATGTACATAGTTGTTGTGATGAACTAATGAATACAGTTAAAGGGATGGTTGGCAAATTTCTAAAAAAAGCCTAAGAACTCAAACAGAAAACCCTCTTTACCTTGGGTAAACGAATCCATTCGACAACTAATGAAACAACGGGATCTGGCTTTGCAAACTGCAATGAGAAGCTGCTTAAATAATGATATGGCTATATACAAAGGTCTGAGAAACCATGTGTGTAAAGCACTGAGAAATGCAAAAGCAGAATACTGCATCTCAATAATCACAGAGGCCAGAGGGAATTGTTCTGCAATATGGAAACAAATAAATAGTTTAATAAAGCCATTGGGCAAATCAACAATATGTGAACTCAAGATTGGGAACCAGTTGGTTTCTGACAGGAAAAAAATTGCTCAGGTGTTCAACAATTTTTTTGTTTCCTCTGTCGAGAAGCTTGCCAGCACCTTTAAAGATCCCAGTGTGGAGCTACCTGTCCCAAATAATGTATCTGCCAATGTCTTTACATTACAACAAACCAATCAGACTGAAGTCCTAGCAATAATTGATAAACTCACCAATAGTCTCTCAAAAGATCTCTTTTATCTGGATACTGCCTTTCTAAAAAAACACAAGACCACTTTGGTAACACCTCACTCATCTAATCAACCTTTCCATTACAAGTGGGATGTTTCCCAATAAATGGAAACTAGCTAGAGTCATACCCATTTTTAAATCAGGAACAGTTGATCAGACATGTAACTATAGGCCAGTTAGTCTATTATCAGTATTCTCTAAGGTCCTGGAAAAAGTTGTTGCTCATCAGTTGCTCAATTATGTAGAATCAAACAATTATCTACATCCCCTACAGTTTGGCTTCCGTCCAAATTATTCCACAGAGACTGCTAACTGCTTTCTAATAGAACAGCTTAAATTATCATTTGATAAAGGTGAGGTAGTTGGAGCAGTCTTTCTGGACCTAAAAAAAAGCTTTTGATACTTTAAATCACAATATCCTCATCCACAAACTCTCTAAATTTAATTTCTCCATTTCTTTCTGGTTTAAATCTTATCTGTCTGACCGAGAACAGTGTGTTACTATTAATAATGAGAAGTCGTCTTTTTTAAATACTAAAACAGGGGTACCTCAGGGTTCTGTTCTTGGTCTGCTTCTTTTTAGCTTATACATTAATGACTTACCACAGTCATGTGCAGGAGCAGGTTTTCAGATGTATGCAGATGATACAGTTATCAATGTATCAGGTAAAACTGCTCTGGCAGCTTCCATACAGCTGTCATGCCATTTACAATCAATCGCAGCATGGTTTGAAAAATCACATCTCACACTTAATGTTAAGAAAACGGTGTCAGTTTGCTTTTCTTCCAGTTGAACAGGTCTCAGAGGTAAAATACCTCGGCCTCATATTAGATTCCCACCTAAAATTTGACAAGCATGTTAAGATGGTGAGCGGGGTTGCAAAAGCAAACTTACATACATTTAGACTTATTAGAGACTGTCTTCCATTTCATGCTGCAAACAGCTTCATGCATGCTATGATTTTATCACATTTGAGTTACTGTGTAACCTCTTGGTCACAAGCAGCATCTATAATAACCAAACCTCTCAGGATAATATACAATCGAGCAATTAAAATTTTGGACAGGAAACCAATCAGATCTCATCATTGCCTTGTTCTCCAGAAACTAAATATGTTAAGTTTTGATAATTTCATTAATCTTGCCAATCTAAAACTCATCCATAAATGCCTACATAATCAGGCTCCGCAGGTGCTCAGTGACCTTGTGGTTCCACTTAGAGCTTCAGGCTCGGTAACACGTGGAGCATCCAATGGGAATATTAAGGTTCGCTTGTGTAAATCCTCATTTGGACAAACAGCTTTTTCTGTCCGTGGAATTAACATGTGGAATTCTCTACCTGTAGAACTTAAACTGGATGCTGATTTAGATCACTTTAAACTCAAACTGAAACAGTTTTTGAAGAGAAATCAGTCATGCAGTCATGCTTAATTGGTGCTTCCTATTCGAAGGTGCTAATCATGTCTTGTAGTTTGTATTTTGTACTGTTCTGTATTTTTCATTGTCTGTACTTTGCACTGTTACTTGTGTTTTTGTTGCGGAGTCTTTTGTATCTTAAGACTCAGCTAGGGACGGGCATTGCAAATTATCTTAGGCTATAAATGCTATAGTGTGTGGCACTGATTTATGCTACATACTTGTCCCTATTCAAATAAACATTAAATAAAATAAAAGGCAGTCCTACGCGGTGTTTCAACAGATACTGTGCTGACAGGACTTCTAATGTCATGATAAGATGCCTAGATGCCTCTTGCATCTAACAGACAAGTGTTGTGATTATCCGACAACTCTGGAGTTACCTCCCATAGTCAGGCCAGCATGCTGCTCTCAGAACAGGGCAACTGCCAGCCTAGGAGCCATGTGTTTTGATGGTGGGATGGATAGAAAATAATCCCATTCTGAAGATTGGGTGAACTATGCATTATGGACTTTTTGGCTGTTTGCAAGGGGTTAGTCAGCTAAGTGACGATCACTCTCAGGATGGTCAGGGCCTTTTCCTCTGCTAAGTAACATGAGATGTGCACAGTTTCTGAATTTGCAGGCTGGATGGGAATCTTTGGCAAACCCACAGGTTGGCAGCTGACAATCACTGGCCAAGACAGTGTAGCATTAAAATGAAGGAGATGTTATCCGAAAGGACAGGATGTTGTGAGATAGCTAGGTCTGAGAAGGAGGGATCATGATCAAGACTAGGCCAAGTGTCATAGAGGTGCACAGAGCCTGTAGAATCTCTTAGACTATTAAAATTCTGAATAGTTAAAAGACAGTCCCTTTTTGTTAGTATGCCGACAAAGAAAGGTAGAAAATGCTGATAAAAATTGTAAAAAAAGGCCCAGACAGTTGAAGTGCTACATGAAATTATTGTGATTAAGAGTGCACAAGTACTTCAAAAACATAAAAAATAGTTGTGTTAATTGGATTTAGTATTAATGATCTGGAGTCATATAAAGCACCTTTAATATGCCCCCACATGCCAATTGTAAACCACTGTAGTTTGGAGGTGATGCCTCATTTAGACTTACAATGCCATTTGGCTTTAGCCAGGATTCACATAAGCCGATAAAAGTTTATTGTCATGTATCATGCCAGGAGTAAGCAGTGATTAAATAGATAGTAATCTAATGTTAATAAATACCAATAGTCAAATTCTGAAAAGTTGCAGGGGATAGAGACAAGCTGGGTTTAGCATGAATATGATTTCTAGAATTGTAGCTCTAATATTTAAAGCTAGGTTTTCACTATTTTCTTTTTATATAATATTATTATTTTACTTTACCATATGACTGTAGTTGTGAAGTAAATGGTTATCCATACTCGGGATGTTCTGGGACCAGGAGCCAGCAGGACCCTCTCTATTAGGAGTGGGTGTGTTCAGATTTCTTAGGATGTTGGAGTTAAAAGCTATACAGCTGATAAAATTTGATAATAGTTTGTTTGTCCCTGTTACATGCGTGTGTGCGTGTGTGTGTGTCAGCCTGCCCTCCTCCTGTTCCCTCTCAGCTCTGCCTTCTTCCTCCCTCTACCTGCTACATACCTGTGTAACATCACAGGCTGGGCTGGAGAGGGGAGGAGGTAATAGAACTGGGCAGAGTGCAGAGAGTGGGGGAGGCAGAGACAATGGCAGGCACAGGGCAGCCACATGGCAGCTTATTGCAGTGGTGAGAAGGTTTTTTTTTCCTTCCTTTTTCATCAAGTAGGGGTTTTCCTCCCTTTTTCCTCCATGCATGTTTAGGTGCTGGAGGTTTGTTGTGTTAATTTGTTGTTTTAGTTTGGGATGGAGATTACTGGTAGTTCAATTATTCGTCTTTTGGTTTAGGTTCAGTTTGTTTCTTGGTTTTTTTTTTGGTAGTTTAGGGGGAGAAGCTGGGGGCGACGGCCCATTGCGTGGCTGGTCCTGCGTCTCTCCTTCTTTTGTTCATTTTGGCCAGGGTTTCCAGCCCCTTTTGTTTTTTTCCTTTTGTTTGGGTTTTTGTTTCCCTTTATTAATGTTATTCTGATCGTTATCATTATTATCACCACTGGTTGTGATTGGGGACTAATAAAGCTTGTGGGTTCTTCCACATCTTTTTTTTTCCAGAGTGTCATCTGTTTTGTCATATGTTGCGGCCTCATGCCCTGAGCCTTGGTTCTTACATGGTGAAGCCGTAACAGTCCCTTTTCAATTTGCATCTACCCCATCAGTTTTGTAGACATCACGCTCAGTCCTCTTAGCCTATATTTATCTATCTGTACTTTTTTGGGTAGCACAGTGGCACAAGTGGTAACACTGTTGCCTCGGTTCGAATCCTACTGTGGATACTGTGGGCGCTGGTGGCGTGTCCTCCACCAAGCCTGCGGTGCCTGCTGCTCGAGGAAAAAAGGGGGCCTTTCTGTGTGGAGTTTGCATGTTCTCCCTGTGTTCACCCGGGGTTTCCTTCTTAATAACCCCCACTAAAAACATGCAAGAAGATCACCACCTGACCAATGGTGACGAAGGAGTACTGGTTCCCGGGCGCCAGCGCCACCTGGCAGCTGGCAGCCCACTGCTCCTGGCCTGCTGTGGAGGATCGACAGACCGAGGATGGGATAAATGCAGAGAAAAATTATTTCATGGGAAGCATGGCGTGTAGTGTGCCACTAACTTCTCTGTCTTTGTGTGGTGCAATAAAGGCTTATCTTTTCTTATTTCATCCCTTTGTCCACAACCTAAACGTTTCTCGTTCTGGGCATGTGCATATGGGAATCATACTGGTGTCCCAGTGCTGAAATACTTTGAGTGGCAGTTTAGACCCTTCTTTTGTAGCACCACACATGGACCGAAAGCAAATCACAGCTCCTTACAAAGAAAAGACAATTGGTAGAGGACAGTTATGTAACATTTCTGCAGACTCTTGTTATCAGATCTCATGCTGTACTTGGTCTGCTCTGCTATGGGCTTGTGAATATGTGTAGAAGTCAAGAAATCTGTTACAATGAATAGTATCATTATTTTTTAACTCCACCTAATAGCTCCCTTTATAAAAGATCGCTCCAAACTGACAGTGATTGCAAATTGACAAGACAGTTTATGGTGGCAGGACAAAGCCTTGATGTCTGACAATACCAACTGAAAGTTCGATTCATTACAACTAGGTTCAAGGTTTCTATGCCAAGTCAGCTTTATATTAGAATCATGTATCCTCTTTAGCTAGCATTCAGATTGTGACTATGAGGGGCCAAGTTCCTTCCATGCAATATAGGAGAAATACAACAATGCATTACATGTTACAAAATGTGTAGATTAAAAAAAAAAAAGGCTCAGATGGGCTATTTAGTGTTAGTGAAATTGACTAACATTGTGTGTAACTGGCATGCATTTACACAATTGCATAGTTTCAGCAGATGGATGCATCCAACAGACATCTCATTTTGTTTGCCTGATGTTTGCTATTTAGCAATCGGTCTGTTCATTTACCATAATGTTGTTTCCAGGGCATACACAATAGCAGACTCAAATAAAGACATCAACAATAGAACTATGCAAAGAAACAAAAAACAATAAGCCCTCAAATAACAAATTAGAAATTAATGACAATGTAACAACATGAGTGATGTTAACCTCTCAAACGCTTGAAGCCAGTATGATGTGCTTTAGGATTGGATTGACCATAACAACAAAACCGGCTATTTAATTTGTTTGCAACATTCCCCCCTGGTACAGCAGGTGGCAGTATGTGGAACTGTACGATCTAGTTTTACAATCTAGTGACAATTCATATCCTTCAAGTACTACATATATACACTAAGTGCTGAATTTATATGCCATTTTGTATTTTCATTTATATAATACTAGGATGTTCATAGCATTTCACTCTCAACCAGGTATCTGATTCTGATTACATAACTGTTGTCCCTTAGTTTCAGAACTAGTTAACCCAATCGTTATTGCTGTGATATTTTAAAGCAAGTGGTTGTCTAGTGGTGATTTTAGGATTCAATGTATGTAGCCTTGTCTAAATGTAAGGGGGGTGTGGACAGTAATAAGGGTGGTTGAAAATTTCAGTGTATACAGGGATGCTTTAGCTAGCACCTGGGTAGCTTAGCTGTGGAAATGAACAGAAAAAAGTGGTTCACCAACAAGAGATGAAAAGCTTCCAATAATTCAATTTTTCAATTCAATTCAATTCAATTTTATTTGTATAGCGCCAAATCACAACAGAAGTTGTCTCAGGACACTTTCCATATAGAGCTGGTACAGACCAAGCTCTTTTATCTACAAAGAAACCAACAATTCCCCCATGAGCAAGCACTTGGCACGCACTACCGTTTGTAACAATAGGAACTATTGCTTGATGTGTAGTGCTATAAATGGTGCTGATTCAACTGTCACAATGTTACTGTTTCAGTGACATTGTTTTGAACTAATAAATGATTTGGATCTTGGACTGTTTGTGTGTGAATTGTTAGGTTTACTAGTGGGATGAAACTTCACGTTTGCATACTTTGCCATTCTCATTAATAATAGGCTGCACTCTTAGGTATGATGTCCATATATATATATATGCTCAGGCTAAGTGTTTAGCACTTGTTGGCCCCTTTGCCTTCACTCTGCGGTCCAGCTCACCCAAAACCATCTCGATTGGGTTCAGGTCCGGTGACTGTGGAGGCCAGGTCATCTGCCGCAGCACTCCATCACTCTCCTTCTTGGTCAAATAGCCCTTACACAGCCTGGAGGTGTGTTTGGGGTCATTGTCCTGTTGAAAATTAAATGATCGTCCAACTATATATATATATATATATATATATATATATATATATATATATATATATATATATATATATATATATATATTAGTGTGTGTGTGTGTGTGTGTGTGTGTGTGTGTGTATATATATATATATTAGTGTATATTATAGTGCTGTCAAAAATAATAATCCATTTTAACGGCATCATTTTTTTTTATCGCGCGGTTAACACTCTTTGTGACCCAGTGAACTTGTAATTTTTTAGGAGCTGTGGCCACTGCTAGTAACGTTACAAAAACTACAGGATCCGGTTGTAAACCGGAAACAAAACAATAGGCACGCTCCACACACGTGTTTGGTCTTGCCTGCTCGCTCGCTAGCTTGTCAAAACCAGGCGACAATGGATGGCTTTTGACAGAGGCATATGGATACCGCAACTAAGAACAAGCTTACTGCAGCCATAGTCAAGTAATGTTCATTCTTTCTGGAGAGAAATAAGAGGCTGCATTGATAAGCCTCTGGTGAATAAACAGAAGAGCATTATAGTCTGACTGCTTGTATGTTCAAAGGAAACTTAAGAAAGGAAAGTTTAAGCCATGATTTAACTGCACTGTAGCCTGAGTCCTAGTTTACAATGATGTGCAATTTGTAACTTTATTTTGTATCACCTTGTTTTGATCCCTTAGAAATGGTTGTTGAAGGGCTTTTTTGTAACCAAGTATTTATTTTTTGCCATCTGTTTGTTGACAGTGTTTAATTGTGTGAGATTTGATTCATTCAAATGTGAATGACTGCTCAAAGTGAGAATGTTAATGTGAAATATAACACTACACATTGTTGTTTTCAATAAAAAACATTTGCACAAAGCAAGCCTATCCACTTTTCCATGTTGATAAGAGTATTAAAATGATCATTAATTGGACATTTAGAATAGATAAAAATGTGCAATTAATTTGTGATGAATCGCGAGTTAACTATGACATTCATGCGATTAATCAGGATTAAATATTTTAATTGATTGACAGCACTAATATGTATATATATATATATATGTTTACAGTGAGAATGCTTCAGGTGATCTTTTTGTGTGTGTCTGTGTGTATGTGTTACATGCTTGTGTGCTGCTGGGACCAGTAATTGAACTTCTTCATTGGAATGTGTCAAGCTCTCTAAGCTGGAAAGTATTTTTCTAAGTTCACTGCTTCTTTAGTGGTTTGTGCCAAGGGAGTAATCAGTTTTGAAATCAGCATGCAAATTGAATCACATCCTGTGAATAAATGTGTTTGCTCTTTGTTTTCTTTTTCTTCTTCAATGATTTAATATTTTGGTATTACTGCCTCCACCTATTCGCCTCATAAAATCCCCCGATACAGCAGAGCCAAAGACTCCTCGGTTTAATGAAATCATTTTAATTACAGGATAAAAGAAAATTTTTGCTTGATTAAATCAGAATGCCTTCAGTTTCTGTGGGGGGCTTTGTTTTCATTTCCTCTTTTGCTTTTTCACTTCCAATTTTGTACTCCAGTGAAAGACGATGCCTTGTTTTTGCATATGACATATCTCTTATTTCAAGCTTTTGGTGTTACTGTAAAAGAATAGTTTTGGGACATTTTGGTAAATATTTACCATACATACACGAGAGTGCTACCAATCTCATTCTCAGCAAGAATGCAAAATAAGCATACTTTACAAAAGGTATTCCTTTAAAACCACCACCAGCTCCTGACAGACAACCACCCCTTTCCACTGTTACAACCTGGTATAGCTACTGGATGGATGTCGTTTGCCTTTATAAATAGCTAGCTACATAGCTAATTTCATGAAGATCAATGATATTAAGATGGCCACAAAATAGTAACAAGCATGGATCAAATTAACACAGCTCAATCCACTGTTCTAAGTTGACTATACTCACTCTATACTGTAGATGTAATAACTCTTACATCCACATTTTTTTCTTCTGAAAAATGACAAATGTATTTCACTATGCCAGCTATAATTGGCCAAAGTGTGGTGGAAGGACAGAATTTTAAAAACAGTCCACCAAAGTGGGTTTACCATGATTGCATGAACAAGGAATAAGCCTAGCCCCAGTCTCTTGATCTCAGGGCCTGGTCAGACCAGCCTTTCTGACAATGAGTTTTCATCGCAAATTTTACTGAGGGATTCATCAGTGTTGATGGATTTGCTCGTATCAGCAAGAATTTAAATTTTCAAAGTTTGTGTTATGGACTAATAGCCAGGTTTTGTTGACTTTTGACATTTTCTTTTATGACTGTCTCATTCAATGTTAAGCAATTTTTGTGGACAAGAATTATGTATTGTTACGCAAATATACCAAGACTATACAGTTCAGTATTATAAGGAGTGCTGTCAAAAATATTGCGTTAACGCAAATCAATTTTAACGGCATAATTTTTTTTAGCGCAAGATTAACGCTCTTTGTGACCTAGTAAACTTGTAGTTTTTTATAAGCTGTGGCCACTGCTAGTAATGTAAGAAAAACTACAGGATCCGATTGTAAACCAGAAACAAAACAATAGGCACGCCCCACGCATGTGTTTGGTCTTGCCTGTTCACTAACTGTAAAAGAGTAGTCTACCGGTTTGTGTGGATGTCAAGTGTGAAATGCCAAAATGGATGTGAACAAGATTCTGAATGGAAAGTTTAGTTTCAAAAAGTTGCCAGATGGGTCGACTGACAAGACCAAAGTTATCTGTGTGTATTGTCGGTGTGAACTGAATTATCAACGTAGCACATCTGAGGCCTGTACCATAAAGCTGGATTACGGCTTAGCGAGATAACTTCAGGCTTAACCCTGGCTTTTCGGTACCATAAAGGTGTCTTACTTTCTATCGGGCTACGTTGCCATGGTAACCTATGCTGAACACCTAACCTGCTCCGGAGCAGGATAAATTCAGGATAAGAGCTCAGCAGGTATAAAAGTCCCACCTACTGACCAATCAGTTCTCTTGGAAAATGGCCTGTCCGTTTTATGAGAACCCGGTGGATCTTGGTGCACAGCTTGTGTGAAGAGCAATCAGGCGCAAGAGAATATTTAGAGATCGCTGTAATCCGTTCGAATTGTCTGAACAATCACTGTACGAAAGGTACAGGTTTTCGGGAGAGGGGTTACAATACATCTGTCAGATGCTGGAGCCTTACATCAGTAATGTAACGCACCGCAACCACGCGCTGACAGTCCCGCAGACAGTGTGCATTGCACTGAGGTTTTTTGCCACAGGTAATATATTACTTAGTGATGTTTGTAATTATTATGATGTCTTTAAATCCCTCGTTGGATGGGTTACAAGCAAGCCACAGATAAAATGCCATTAATCAATTATTTGTTTAAGTAAATGATGGATTGATTCATTCATTCATAGGTACTTTTATGTATTCAGTTGGCGATGCCGAAAACCTCGGGAAAAACACAGTATGTAGAGCTATTCATAAAGTCGCGGGGGCCCTGACTGAGCTTGTCGATGCATTCGTGGTGTTTCCCGGCCACCTGCCCACGCAATGCATCAAAGAGGGCTTTTATGACATCGCAGGTAAGCAAGGTTGATGTGTAATTTGCATAATGTAGACTAAGCCCCGGGATGTTTGCCGTTGTATATTGTATCGTATATAGCCTCCAACATGTAGGCCTACATATACATATGCTACATGTATAAGATATAGTAAGCGTACTGACCACTTTGAAGTATATTTTTATACTTATGTTTGATTTGCTCCCATGTTCTCTTTGCTCAACTCGGGTTGCATCTGAAATAATAAGGCTACAATCACATGCCATAACGAAAAAATTCATACACACATACATTTATGGAACACACAAATGTTACTGTAGTCAGATATACAAGTGCAGTCATAGTGGGGAAGTAATATTATAATGGCACTAACTTACGCATTGACACAGTCGGCGATTTTTTGCCAGCAATCCTTGCGCCGTTTGGCAGCTGCAACTGTGTTGCGTTTTGCCTGGATTATTGATTTGTATTCCTCGTATTTATTAATTATTATTGTTTGCTCCTCCGTAGTGAAATATGCGGCTCGGGCTGATTTTTCCATGTTTGCGATTGGTCGCATGCAGCAAACTCCGCCCTTTTTATGTGAGCGCGCACAGATCTAGATTGGACAAGCCTGAATTGAATTAATGAGTTGATAGCCGGCTTTATGGTACCGAAAATCCGGAGGGCGGATGTCTCGTTAAGTGAAGCCCGATAAGTAAGAGGAAGCCCGGCTAGGTTAATCAAGCTTTATGGTACAGGCCTCAGGTCTGAAATACCACTTGATGGCCAAACACACAGCGAATGCGAATTCTCCGCCGCCTCCTTGTCAAAACCAGGCGACAATGGATGGCTTTTGATAGATGCATATGGATGCTATGTTTAAAGGAAACTTAAGAAAGGAAAGTTTAAGCCATGGTTTAACAGCACTATAGCCTGAGTCCTAGTTTACAATGTTGTGCACTTTGTAACTTTATCTTGTATCACTGTTTTGATCCCTTAGAAAGGGTTGTTGAAGGGGCTTTTTTTGTAACCAAGTATTTATTTTTTTTGTCATCTGTTTATTGACAGTGTTAAATTGTGTGAGATTTGATTCATTCAAATGTGAATGACTGCTCAAAGTGAGAATGTTAGTGTGAAATATAACACTACACGTTGTTTTCAATAAAAAACATTTGCACAAAGCAAGCCTATCCACTTTTCCATGCTGATAAGAGCAATAAAATGATAATTCAAGGTACATTTAGAATAGATGAAAATGTGAAATTAATTTGCGATTAATCGAGAGTTAACTATGACATTCATGCGATTAATTGCGATTAAATATTTTAATTGATTGACAGCACTAATTATAAGATAATGCAAAATCAGCTCTGAGGATTAATTCAAATGCCTCATCAAATGATATCTTTTTCGATCCCATTCTTGGCACATAAGCATACAGACAGAAAAAAAAAAAAAAAAAAAAAGCTGACCACCTGCTCAGTGTTTAGTTTTATTGATCTATTTTTAGAAAGTGAAAGGCCCTGCATTCAACCCACAACTGACCAAAAACTCAGAGGAAAAGTTTATTGTCTGTCCACTTGAGTTCACCCTGTGATTGTGCTCTGTTGACAGTAGTAATTGCTCACATTCACTGAATCATAAAAGGTATTTGCTTGTCCTCCAACCACTGTTTTTCTACTTGTGGAATAAGAAAAAATATCACTGGGCTGTGTGATGTGGTATCCTTCAGGCATTTTGATCTGTGAGGTAAAAGAGAAGATGGAAAGCTCAGAAGTCTGAAGGAGTTGAGTGCAGCACCACAGCAGCTGATGAGCCATTTGATGCTCCAGTCTGAGAAGTGGATGACTGTGGAATAAACTTTAGAGTGAATGTGTGAATATGAGTGGACAAAAAGATTTTTTTGTCTTTGACGTTTCAAAATCTTTTATTGTCAATTATGACACTTTTAACACGCATGCTCCTGCACCAGTCAGGCTCAATCCTATGCTTTCAACACAGTAGCCTGAATCGAAGAATAACTTTGGGTTTCATTCACAGGAGGAGAACAGTAAGCTTCCTGAGTCTTGCCAGTAAACACACATTGCAGCAGCATGCTCAGGCTAATTCTTAATGTCGGCTTCACACTCAAATGCAATTTGCCAACTGGATCAAACTGCAATAACAGGTCTGAGGATACAGGAGCAACATTAACTGAGTCAGCTGTGACCCCAACATCAAGTAAGGCTTAGTTTTCTAGCTCAAGCGTTAAAAGTTCTGTGTGCTTCGTTTCCTCAGCAGCTCACTTCCTTTTGCTGCTGACTCCTACTGTGCTCCAGCTGTAATAGCAAAATTTCTTTTTGCTGCTGAAAAGATAAGTCAAGGTTTAATATGGCAACACCACACCACAACTCACCAAAACCTGTAGCAGACCTGACAGGATGCATTATGACCTTGAAAACTCCATCCCCAAACAAGCTAGACTTCAAAATTGATTTAATGTTCTCCACCATAAGCTTGTCACCCAGTCCCATTTCAACAGCTTCTTCTCTGTAAGTGCTCCAGACTCCCCTGACCATAACCAAAGAGTCTTAGCCACAAGGAGAGAAAACACAAACTAATATGCACGGCAAATTTCCACAGGGGCATAGTGCACATACAAACATAAAACAAACTTAATTGAAGTCCTTCTCTCTAACTGCCTAGCTGGAAACCCCTTCCTAGTCATCAGGAAGCTAATTGTTATGGTTACTTATGCAACAGTCCGATTAGATGGTATGGCAACTAGAAAACTGGCAACTTCTCCATTCCCAATAAAATCAACCTGCTGTACAGCCAATCCAAAGTAAACTTGAAAGAAAGAAAGAAAGAAAGAAAGAAAGAAAGAAAGAAAGAAAGAAAGAAAGAAAGAAAGAACGAACAAACGAACGAACGAACGAACGAACGAACAGACACCCCTCTACCCAAAACCCACAATACTGACAACCTATTCTTAAAGCAGATTATATCCATCCAAAAGTGTCTCCCTTCAGTGCAGGTAGCATACAAGTAAGTTAAATAACAGTGTAGAGTAAGTTTATTCACTACAAAATAATCAAAACTAACATAGAGATGAGAGGAATGTGAGTGAAAAATGTGCCACATGGATATCATGCTGTAAAGACAAAGAAAAAAACAAAACAAAAAGAGCACAACAGAGAAATGTGTGAGGTGAGAAGATCTGCCTGAGAACTGGCTGCTACTCTGGCTTATATGCATGGGACAGACAGGGTCCAGGTGTGTCCCATTCTGCTGATTCAGCTCCTAATTAGGTATGTAGCCCTGGAGAGAGAAAGCACAGCAACAGCAGAGTGAACCAAGCAGAGGTGCCCTCACAAGTATAACACAAGACAACTCATCAGCGAGAATGGCCATGAAGTTGAATCAGCACCTCTATAAAACACTTCACAAAACTGAGCATTAGAACCTTTATGAAGGTAGGGTTAATCACATAGTTGCTGAGTTAGACTGCATTAGTATTGGCTAGGTGAACTGAAAAAAATGGCAAGTGACTGCATGTTGGTTTCAGGCATTTGAACAAACAGCTGATACTGTTGCTTTTCTTACTTACTCATTCATATTTAGATCCATGACATCATAGAAACATTTTAATTCAGTAGATGAAGATAATCCATCACTGTGAAATAATAATCAAACATGTTTTCTTCAGTTGCATCACAGCATTAAAAAAGAAAAGCATTACACTGTTTCATATTATTGATATATCTGGGAACACTGAAAGCCAAGAGGAGACAGAAGTGGGTGTCTTACTCACTTAGGCTTCTCTAATTACCTAATTTTTCATTTATGTGTGATTAAATTATGACCCACCTTCTGTCAGTCACAACCAAGACAAGCCAATATACAAACCAAAGCAAGATGTCTCTGCCTTCTATCATCTGTGAAATTAAGAAAAGCTTAGACTTCATTGTCAAACCAATTCATTTATAATTAAAAACAATAAATGGAGATGAAGGTGTTTTCACTCAGAAGTTAAATTGCAATTCAGTAATACAAAGAAGTAAAAAATGCATATGTCAAAAAACAAAATGCTTATACCAAAGCTTTGTCTTTTCTAGTGATGTTGTGTGAACACTGCTGGACTGATTATTGCATACATTAATATTCCTGGAAATGCTCAGGAGCTGTATCAGGACTAGGTAGGTTTAGTGATCATAGCCTTGCAATTTTTTTCGAGAACCAAAAAAAATTGCTCTGGACCAAGGCCAGAGTATAATTTATTCATGGTAGTTCATACATGATGTTCAATTCTGAATGCTTCTCAGAGGATATTGGAAAGGTGCCATGATTCAGTATGAAGGCTGACTGACTCACAGAGCACTGTAAACCAGGTCATGAAGCCCTTTATGAACATTTACAATAAGCATGGATAATTACACTAGTACCCTTGCAAGAATGCTGGAGGGCAATGGGAAAGTATGGCAGCTGCATATGTCACAGAGCGCTGTGTTGCATTCTATTGGCGAGCACATTCAATGACAGGCCTGGGCTCTGCCAGAGTTGTGCCTTGTCCCCTTTTCTGTTTGGAATTGCGATGGATAGAATCTCAAGGTACCAGCAGCTAGCCTGGAAGTGAAACAAGATCTGACCTGGACTAGTTTGAAGTACTATGTTGCCCTCTTAATATTTGGGCAGGTTTTTTTTTCAGGATGTTCTGTCAGAAAACCAGTCAGTATCTGGTGTGACCACCATTTGCCTCATGCAGTGCAACACAACACAGTGTAACTTAGAGATGCATTTTGGTGTGCTTGAGTTTTGTCTGAAATGAAACTGAACAAATTGGAAAATGTTTAACAGCTCATCCACTGATTTGGACAAGACCAAATTATACTATACTATAGGTATGTACACAACCTAATTGTGTTAGTCTTGTTGACAAACAAGGGGAATGTCAGTAGGCTTTCTGTGCACATTCAATGAACCTTTATGGATGCCAATTGCTGTTAAACTAATTGGGAAACCCAACACACTGTTACTCATTGGCTGCTTGACTACACTTGTCAACACTGGGACTTGAAAATTTGGGAAATTTTTCAGTGACCCACACTGGACCATCCCGCCATCCTTACCACTGTCCACATACTCCTTTAGACAGGAGTACACCCAGAGAATCCTAAAATCACCGCTAGGCAAGGTGGTCAGAATCAGATACCTGGTTGAACATGAAATGCTATTAACATCCCTGCATTATATAAATGAAAACATGAACAGCATATAAATACACTACTTACTTTATTTATGTATTACTGGAGGGATATGTACATATCACTGACACATTATGGTTCAGTTGTGATTTTGAGAGAGGCTACTGGTAAGTGAATACGAAAATGGATGGCAGACAAAGTATAAATACAGTCATTGGAGGAACCCCTGTCTGCACATCTGGTGCATATTTATGTTTGGCAGATTTGTCCTGCTCGCTCACATTGCTTGTGATATAATAAAATTTGTGTAGCATATTTTACAAAAAGCATGCCGTTCAGCAATGTTGCTCTTCATTAAATATGCGTAAGCTTCCTCATATTTGGTGAGATACTTGCACAAAGTTTTAGCCTTTTTGGCAGGTACTCTGTTTCATTCTCATCCCTCTTGTTCATTTGCTTGTTTTGATGGTGGGGGCTGTTTTTCTTTTTTCTTTTGAAGAAAAATGATTTAGAAGAAAACATTTAAAAGATGGGAGAATCCCAGGAAAAATGGGAAAGTTGACAGGTCTGGTGAAGGGATAGCAGCTTGGTATTTAGATGCTACAATAGAGGAGTATGTCCTCTCATTGGTTTTGGTAAAATACTATAACAGGACAAACATGGACAAACATGACGCTCCGCTCTGTCCTTTTTGCTCTCTTTCTCTCTATCTTAGCTGGCACCTTAATTAGTAGGCGGTGCTGTGAGAGTGGTGTACATATACGCACTGGCACACACCTGTCACACATTTGGCTGCTCAAAGCCAGTGCTCGGTCGAGGTGAGGTGGCAGCGTGGGATATTCATGTCGGCTTTTGGCACCTGCTTTGATATCACGAGTCTGGCATTGCTTTAACGCATGCTGCGTTGTTTAACCGGCAAGTAGTGGTATTGCTCGCCTTTCACTTAGGGCCGGCTTATTGTGGTCGCTTAGGACCGGTTTATTGTGGTCGCTTTGTCTGCGAGCTGTCGCAGCAACGGTAGAGCTGCCCTCATCATGGCGTCCAATTTCCCCCCCCCCCACTACAAATCACTATCTGGCTCAGAGCCTCGGTGTGCAGCCCTGCTAAAGCCGGCCGCCACTCCCACAGAGCTGCTGTTTTGTTTTGCTTGTGATTGTGTCTTTACATTGTTCCAGCCCTGCTGGCTGCTGCACCTGCAGTCAGCCTGGTTTTACTCGTTTTGGCCACAGTCTGTTTTTTTTTTACTATGTGCACTTTGTATAGTAGTGTTTTTATGTTTCTTTTACATCCGTCATTGGTTCTGTAAATTTGGTATTCCCTTTTGTTTATCTTATTAATATATTGTCTATTGATGGATTTCTAATTGATTTTGGGTTTGTGTTGAACAGGAGCTGTGGGCCCCCGGTGATTGGCAGCCAGATTCCCTGGTGGTGGTGGTATTCCTTTGCAGAGAAGTGCACTCTGGGTGTCCTTATTTTCTCACATGGTGTTTAGAGTCCTTTTTCCGCTGGCTGCCCTCGTAAGCCCCAGTCCTAGTTCCTTTTTTCATGTATATGGTTTAGTTTTTTTGTTTGTTTGTTTGCTTTATTCCTGCAATAGACAATGACACAGACTACATGCACTTGTTTTTAAGAAAAATAAACAGTCAATTACTACTGTAATTGATTAAAATAAAGTTTGTTAATTGTGGAATCACGTTTCAAGCCACTCATTGTGTTACGAACCTGTGTGACCTTACGTGTTGTTTGACTCCACATATTAAAACTATTTCCTGGGATGAAATACCCCAGGTAGCATTGTCTGCACACTCTTTTATAAACCTACCGCCCTGCCACATCTTGGTGTTGTCGGCAGGATACACAAAAGGATACACAAAAGCCGTTAAAAGGCTGAGATGTGATTTCCTTTTTTTTTTTTTTGTGTGTGTGTGTGTGTGTGTGTTTTAGCAGTATTGGGTTGTTGGCCTTTGTGGTTTATTGTGTGATAGACATTGTAGAGGTAAAACAGCAGCATCTGTTAAAGCGACCGCACCCTTACCTCAACTGTCAGGACCAAAATTTTGTGTGGCTTTTTGGTTTAGCCTATGTAGTGGGTATGGAGGAAGAGGTGTAGCAACTCAGAAAGCTAGTGTTGCAGCTTAAGGTGGACAATGAGCGGCTACTTTGGGAGAGGGTGATCCCTCAGGCCGGCCCAAGTGGAGTGGATGTAGCCTCCCTTGCTTCAACTTTCCATGCCCCGTCTGCAGGCACCAGCACTGCAGTGACAGAGCGCCTGGTGGTCATACCCAGGGACTGCAGGTGTCCCACATTTGGCAGGACAGGCTTAGGGGTAGCTGAAAGGATTGAGGAGATTGAGGTGGGAGAGAAAGGGATTCCCAGAGGGTCTGAGGGAACGTAGCCATTCCCTTCCCTCAGTTTATGGCTTGCAGTGTGGAGTGCGTAGTGGTTCTCGTCCTGTCTCTTCTGCCTCTCCCTAGAACAGCCCAGGTCCAGAGCGAACTGAGGGATCTCTTGAAAAGCCAGCAGGAACAGCTTAAGTGACTCACCCTTCTTTACAGACCCCTCGTTTTCAAAGTCCGCCCGGGCACAGCGGGCCCTTGGTTTGTCAACGATGTCCGCAGCCAGGCCACTTTGCACGAGACTGTGACGGTGAGCGGGTTGCCTCTCGTGTTCATGTTAATTCTGCTTCTGATCTGCCTTCTCACTCTTCCCACCAGCAGGGAAACTGAAGCCCACAGAGCTGCAGAGCCACAGTTCAGATGCGTCGACAGCTGGGCTGATGTCCACATGTCCCACCCTTGATGTCTTGATTGGAGGTATCTCTGTTTCTTGTTTGGTGGACACTGGGTCCATGGTGTCCACAGTGACTGAGCGTTTCTTTTTAGAACAGTTTGCATCTTGGGGCCATGACCGCCTTCAGTCCTGTCACTGGCTGCAGCTGCAAGCGGCCAATGAGCTCGCTACATTGGTTACCTGGAGCTGGATGTGGAATTGTGTGGCAAGGTTATCCCCTGTTGTGGAATATTGGTGGTCAGGGATTCCCCCAGCTCTAGTTTCTTCTGCCCCCGGAATCCTGGGGATGAATGTCATCCGCCGCTGCAACAGAGAGCTTTTTGGCAAGTCACAGGCTCCCGGCCCTGTTTGCTAAACCCTCCAGCAATGTCACAAGGTTTCTAGTCACTCTCCAACAAACCTCAGTGGCACCGTTAAGGTCCATGGTAAACGTGCTGTACGCATACCTGGTGGGTTTATGAAACTGGTGGCCAGCACCTGTCCTGAGCAGTTCGCTAACCAGGCTGCACTCTTTGAGCCCACAGAGTCCGGCCTGCCAGCAGGGTTGTTGGCGTCTCTGAGCCTGGTTCAGGTTGTAAGGGGTACGGCCTATATTCCAGTGGTCAATGTGGGAACCACAGAGGTCCTACTCTACCCACACACCAGCCTTGGAGCTTTAAGTAGCGCACAGGTCATCAGTCTACCTGCTGGTGTCACAGAGATGAAGTCGACCACTGCCACTGTGTCCTCCCAATGTGTGTCAAATCCTGTTCCGGACAGAGTGAAGGCCTTGGACCTGTCTGCATTGACTGAGGGAGAGCAGTCAGTGACGTGAGGACATTACTTCAAAAATACAGTTCTGTCTTTTCTGCCCATGAGGGTGATTTAGGCTCTAGCAACCTCATCTCTCACGACATCCCTCTGCTTGATGATGTCCCCATTCAACAGCGATACAGACGCATCCCTCCATCAGAGTACGAAGCAGTGAAGGCCCATATCAGTCAGCTCCTTGAGTCCCAGATGATTAGAGAGAGCAGCAGTCCATATGCCTCCCCTGTTGTCCTGGTTCGCAAGAAGGATGGGATGCTGCGGTTGTGTGTGGACTACCACCTTCTTAATCAGAAGACGAGGAAGGATGCGTTATCACTTCCTCGTATTGAGGAGAGTTTGGACGCACTCTCTGGGGCCCACTGATTCTCCAACATGGATCTGGCCAGCGGGTACAACCAGGTCCCTGTAACCAAGCAGGACAAGCCTAAGACTGCCTTCGGCCTGTTTGAGTGGAACAGGATGCCGTTTGGTTTGTGCAATGCCCCGAGCTTGATGCAGAAGATGTTTGGGGATCAGCAATGCCAGTCCCTCCTCTTGTATCTTGACGACATTGTCATGTTTTCTTCTTTTGTCTCGCAGCATTTGCAGAGGCTTGAAGTCGTTCTTGGTCGTCCTCAGAAAGAAGGTTTGAATGTGAAACTTGAAAAGGTTTCTTCTTTCAGAAAGAAGTAAAATACCTGGGCCATGTCATCTCCAGCCAGGGAGTCTTCACTGATCCTGACAAGATTGAGGCAGTAGCAAAGAGGCAGTGTCCCCAGAATGTGTCAGAGCTACGCTCTTTTCTGGGCTTCGCTAGCTACTATAGTCGCTTTGTGGAGGGCTTTGCCCAACTGGCTAGCCCTCTGCACAAGCTGGTCACTGAGCTTGTGGGTACAAAATCCAGGAAGGGCTCAGGGAAGGACCTGGGTGCCACCTGGACCCCTCAGTGTGAGGAGAGCTTTGAGGCCCTCAAGGCACGATTGGTTTCACCTCCAGTCTTGGCCTATGCTAACTTCTCCCGTCCTGTCATTTTAGAGGTCGATGCCAGCTACAATGGCCTTGGTGCCGTCCTTTCCCAGGACTTGGAGGGTGGCATGTGACCAGTGGCATACGCTAGCTGAGGCCTCTGACCCACTGAACGCAACATGGACAACTATAGCTCTATGAAGCTGGAGTTTTTAGCCCTTAAGTGGGCCATGACGGAGAAGTTCCAGGAATATCTGTTGGGACACAAGTGTGTATGACCTCAGACATAAAACAGTGGGTCCAGGGGTGTGAGCATTGTCAAGTTGCAAAAGATTCTGCCCGGTGCCTCATAGTTTTATGGGCCACTTGTCTGCATCTAGGCCCAATGAAATTGTGGCCATAGACTTTACAGTGTTGGGACCCTCCCGAAACGGCCTGGAGAATGTCCTTGTGCTGACTGACATCTACAGTAGCCCAGGTACTGCTCAATGAGTGGTTCTTCAGGCTAGGGGTTCCAAGTCGCATTTACTCAGACCAGGGTAGGAGTTTTGAGAGTTCCCTCATCCATCAGCTTTGCTGTCTGTATGATGTGTCAAAATCTCGCACTACCCCATATCACCCGGCAGGCAATGGGCAGTGTGAGTGATTCAGTAGAACTCTCCACAACCTCCTATGCATGCTCCGGACCTCACGGAAGCACGACTGAGCCTGGGTTATAACTCTACACCTCATCAGGGCACTGGAGAGTCTCCTTTCTTTCTGATGTTTGGTTGGAAACCACGGTTGCCTGTAGACTTCCTCCTGGGGCAAGTCTCTGATCCAGTTCCAGGAGAGGTCCATGATTGGGTAGCTGAACACCAGGCCAGGCTGAAGTTGGCTTTTGAGGGGGCTCATGAGCGCATGTCAGCTGCTGCAGGACGGCGGAAAGAGCAACATGACCAGCAGGTCCATGACGCCTGTGTTTGTGTCTTTACACTGTTCCAGCCCTGCTGGCCGCTGCACCTGCAGTTGGCCTGGTTTTACTCTACATCCTTCTTTGGTTATGTAAATTTGGTATTCCTTTTTGTTTATCTTATTAATATATTGTCTATTGATGGATTCTAATTGATTTTGTGTTTGTGTTGAGCAGGAGCTGTGGGCCCCTGGTGATTGGCAGCCAGATTCCCTTGTGGTGGTGGTATTCCTTTGCAGTGAAGTACACTCTGGGTGTCCTTATTTTCTCACATGGTGTTTAGAGTAGAGTCCCTTCCCCGCTGGCTGCCCTGGTAAGCCCCAGTCCTAGTTCCTTTTTTCATGTACATGGTTTAGTTTTTTTTTGTTTTGTTTTATTCCAGCAATAGACAATGACACAGACTACGTGCACCTGTTTTTAAGAAAAATTAAGTCACTTACTACTTTAATTGATTAAAATAAAGTTTGTTAGTTGTGGAATCACGTCTCTAGCCACTCATTGTGTTACAAACCTGTGTGACCTTATGTGCTGTTTGACTCCACATATTAAAACTATATCTTGGGATGAAATACCCCAGGTGGCGTTGTCTGCACACTTTGAAAAACCTACCACCCTGCCACAATACTTTTTATCATGAGAATGATTTTGTTCACATTTATAATGAGAAGTCATTCAGGGCCATAACTTACACATGACAAGTGACAGCATCTGAGCTCCACCTTCGGTACGGGCAGTCCTTTGAACCGGAGCCATAACACAGAACTAAAGATGTAGCTAAGAAAGGTCAAACTAATTTTCTCCTTACTTAGGTCATGTCTGCATCAGAAAACTTCTTTCTTTCTTCTTTCAGATGGAAGGCATTTGTGGTCACAATCAGTAGTATCCTGCATCAAAGCTCAGTTATCAAGCTAATCATTAGCATAACAATAGCTGGCTGAGTTCCTAGCTGGCGAATAGCTTCCTAGCTGGTTAACCTAGAAATGTCTTTATGTGAAAAGGTAGCTAACATTACAACCAAACTAGCTTCGCTAAGATCAATATTGTTTTCTGAATCACTCATTTTGAGAATAAAGTCAAACCTTTTTAAGCCTGCAACATAGAAACTAGCTACTAAATACAGATTTGGTCTAATCCTAAAGTCACTATATGACAGCTACTGTGTCATATCTCTGAGTAAGCACTGACTTGGATGTATAGCCTACAGTAGCTTTTACAATATTAGCCATGTCATTGTCCTTGAATTCAGTTCCATTCAGTTTTATCTATATAGCAATGAATCACAACAAAAGTTATTTCCTGATAGTCTGTTAGCACAAAACACTGACAAAGGGTATGGACAGGTCATACATGCTTTTCCACTCATTGACACAATGAGTCACACACATTAACAATTAATGTTAATAACACAAATAATTTTCTCCTCTTTTGAAGTAGAGACCACAGACTGTTAAGGTGGGGCAGGCAAGGACGTGGCCAAATCCAAAAACTCGTAAGGGCAATATAAAAAAGAGGAGGTGGCTGATGGAGCCAGTCCCATCTAGGAGGAAGCAGAGTCTTGAATTAACCAAGGAGAGGAGCAGCAGCAGGCCAGGCAGGAAGGAGTCCATGACAGCCGAAGAGGTCGCTGTTTGTCAGGGAAGCTGCAGCTCACAGTTTATTGCATCAGCACCGCTGCTCGATGTTTGTCTTACAAACCAACAACAAGAAAAAACACAAACAGAGCTACACATAATACAGCTTCTGTGTCTCGCAATTCTCAGTTAATCTTGTTTATTAAAAAAAAATAATAATAAATTATTATTATTATTATTATTTATTTTAATTTTTTATCGCAAGTGAATGCATTATGCTTTCGGAACTTTGTTATTTCAATTCTGTGAATAATAAGTCAAAGTAAATAAACAGATTTCCAAGACCATTCTGACTTATAACTCAAATGACCAACCAATCAATTTCACTTCAGAAAGAGAGCAGACCACATCAGTGTCTCTCAGATCATTTTCTGGTATTCTTGTGTGGAATTTTAAAATTGAAGTGCTCTTAAATGTTGTATGAGCTGTGTTCCCTCTGAATTTGGATTGATGCTAAGAGGAACAGCGACTCTACTCTGAGCTCCTCCCGGGTGACAGAGCTCCTCACCCTATCTCTAAAGGAGCGCCCTGCCACCCTGCAGAGGAAACTCATTTTAGCCGCTTGTATTTGGGACCTCGTTCTTTCAGCCATGACCCAAAGTTCATGACCATAGGTGAGGGTAGGAATGTAGATTGACCGGTAAATTGAGAGCTTCGCCTTTCGACTCAGCTCCTTCTTCACCACGACAGACCGATACAGCGACCGCATTACTGTTGCCGCTGCACCAATCCACCTGTCAATCTCATGCTCCATCCTTCTCTCACTCATGAACAGGATCCACAAGATACGGCCTCCTGTAGGCCTACAATTATTCAATTCAATTCAATTCAATTCAATTTTATTTGTATAGCGCCAAATCACAACAGAAGTTGTCTCAGGACACTTTCCATATAGAGCTGGTACAGACCAAGCTCTTTTATCTACAAAGAAACCAACAATTCCCCCATGAGCAAGCACTTGGCGACAGTGGCGAGGAAAAACTTCCTTTTAACAGGCAGAAACCTCGAGCAGAACCAGACTCTGGGTGGGCGGCCATCTGCCTCGACCGGTTGGGTGAGAGAGGAAGAGCAAGAGAGGGAGAGGGAGAGTGAGACAGACAGACAGACAGACAGACAGACAGACAGACAGACAGAAAAGCAGTCAGAGAGAGAGAGAGAGAGAGAGAGAGACAGAGACAGAGACAGAGACAGAGAGACAGACACGCAGTCACAGTAACAGTGACAGTGGATGTAATAATAGTAGTAGCAGTTGCAGTGGATGTCAGGCAGGGCCAAGGCAGGAGATGCAGCTGAAATCCACAATCCAGATTCAGCCACTGTCCATGGGAACCTGCAAGACGACAAAGCACAGAGACTCCAGGGAAGGAGCTAAGTTAGTAACACGCCGTGGTAGGACATGAGAGCGTGCGGATGGAGAGGGACAGAAGGACGGAGGAGCTCGGTGTATCTTTGGATGTCCCCCGACAGTCTAATCCTATAGCAGCATAACTAGGGGCTGGTCCAGGACAAGCCTGAGCCAGCCCTAACTATAAGCTTTATCAAAAAGGAAAGTTTTAAGCCTACTCTTAAATGTAGAGACAGTGTCTGCCTCCCGGACAAAGACTGGAAGATGGTTCCACAGGAGAGGAGCTTGATAGCTAAATGCTCTGACTCCTGTTCTGCTTTTTGAGACTTTAGGAACCGTAAGTAGACCTGCATTCTGGGAACGCAGTGTTCGAGTAGGGCAATAAGGTACTATGAGCTCTTTAAGATAAGAAGGTGCCTGGCCATTTATGGCTTTGTAAGTAAGGAGGAGAATTTTAAACTCTATTCTAAACTTTACAGGGAGCCAGTGCAAAGTGGCGAGTATTGGAGAAATATGATCTCGCTTCCTGGTTTTTGTCAGAACACGTGCTGCAGCGTTCTGGAGCAACTGGAGAATATTCAGCAACGAATTTGGGCAGCCTGATAGTAAAGAATTGCAATAATCCAGCCTGGAAGTTACGAATGCATGGACTAGTTTTTCTGCATCATTTTGAGATAAAATATGCCTGATTTTTGCGATATTACGTAGGTGAAAAAAGGCAGTCCTTGAAATTTGTTTTACATGGGAGTGAAAGGACATGTCTTGGTCAAAGATAACTCCCAGATTCTTTACAGTGGTGCTGGAGGCCAGCGCAATGCCATCCATAACTGCTATGTCATCAGAAAGTGACTTTCTAAGATGTTTAGGGCCTACTACTATAACTTCAGTTTTGTCCGAGTTTAGCATCAGAAAATTGCAGGTCATCCAGGTCTTTATGTCATGAAGACATGCTTGTAGTCTAGTTAACTGACTGGTTTCTTCCGGTTTCATTGATAAATATAGCTGGGTATCATCTGCATAGCAATGAAAATTTATTGAGTGCTTCCTGATAATCTTACCTAAAGGAAGCATATATAAGGTGAATAGAATTGGTCCAAGCACAGAACCCTGCGGAACTCCATAGCTGACTTTAGTGAGCACAGAGGAGTCGTCATTAACGCGTACAAACTGAGAGCGATCTGACAAGTAGGATTTAAACCAGCTTAGCGCAGTTCCCTTAATGCCAATGAAATGTTCCAGTGTCTGCAATAGGATGCCATGGTCAATGGTGTCAAATGCAGCACTAAGATCCAGTAAGACTAGTACAGAGACAAATCCTTTATCAGATGCAATTAGAAGGTCATTTGTAACTTTAACCAGTGCTGTCTCTGTGCTATGATGCACTCTAAATCCTGACTGGAAATCCTCGAATAAACTATTATTGTTTAGAAAGTCGCACAGCTGATTGGCAACTGCTTTCTCAAGAGTTTTTGAGAGAAAGGGAAGGTTGGATATCAGTCTATAGTTGGCTAAAACCCCTGGATCAAGAGTAGGCTTTTTCAGTAGCGGTTTTATCACAGCTACTTTAAAGGACTGTGGTACGTAGCCTGTTGATAAAGAGAGATTGATCATGTCTAAAACTGAAGAGTCAATTAGAGGTAATACTTCTTTAAACAGCTTAGTCGGGATAGGATCTAAAATACAGGTAGATGATTTTGATGATGAAATTATTGAAATTAGTTGGTGAAGGTCAACAGGAGTAAAACAGTCTAAAACTGCGACAGACTGAGTAACAGTTTCTACGATTTCTGCGTTTGAAGACAAAACAGTACCTGTTAACTGCAGGAGTCGATGAATTCTGTCTCTAATAGTTAGAATTTTATCATTAAAGAAGCTCATGAAGTCATTACTGTTCAGAGCTAAAGGAATACATGGTTCAACAGAATTATGGCTCTCTGTCAGCCTGGCTACAGTGCTGAAGAGAAACCTGGGATTGTTCTTATTTTCCTCTATTAGTGCAGAGTAATAGGCTGCCCTGGCACTGCGGAGGGCTTTCCTGTATATTTTAAGACTGTCTTGCCAGGCGGACCGAAATTCTTCCAAATTGGTAGAACGCCATTTCCTTTCTATTTTCCGTGAAGTTTGCTTTAATTTGCGGGTTTGAGGAGTATACCATGGAGCTAACCTCCTCTGTTTAATTTTCTTCTTTTTTAGGGGAGCAACAGAGTCAAGTGTCATACGCAACGATCCTGTAGCACTATCAACCAGGAAGTCAATCTGGGAGGGACTAACGTTAGCATAAGACTCCTCTGTTGTATTGAGACATGGCATTGAATTAAATACTGATGGGATCATATCCTTAAATTTAGCTACAGCACTATCAGACAGGAGTCTGGTATAAGAATTTTTGCCTACTGGCTGGTAGTCTGGTAATATGAATTGGAAAGTTATTAAATGATGGTCTGATAAAAGAGGATTCTGTGAGGAGACTATTAAGTCTTCGATTTCAATGCCATATGTCAGAACAAGGTCGAGGGTGTGGTTAAAACGGTGAGTCGGTTCATGTACATTCTGGCGGAAGCCAACTGAGTCTAATACTGAGATAAACGCAGTGCTAAGGCTGTCATTATCAACGTCGACATGTACATTAAAGTCACCTACAATAATTACTTTATCTGCTTCAAGAACTAAACTTGATAGAAACTCCGAGAACTCAGCTATAAATTCGGAGTAAGGACCAGGAGAGCGGTATACTACAACAAATAAAAGTGGCTGCACTGTTTTCCATTTCTCATGAGAAAGAGTGAGAACAAGGCTTTCAAATGAGTTATAGTCGAGTTTAGGTTTAGGGTTGATCAAAAGGCTTGAGTCAAAAATGGCTGCAACTCCACCTCCTCTGCCGCTGCCTCGAGGAATGTGGGTATTAATATGGCTCAGAGGAGTAGCTTCATTTAGGCTCACATACTCTTCAGGACACAGCCAGGTTTCAGTCAGACAAAATAAATCAATATTATGGTCTGATATTAACTCATTTACTAGAACAGCTTTAGAGGACAGAGATCTGATGTTAAGGAGTCCACATTTAATTCTCCTATCTTGTTGTACTATTGCAGAGGTTGTTCTAATTTTAATTAGATTCTTATGTTTAACTCCTCTTCTCTGTACTTTTGGTTTACTTAGTTTACGTGGTCGGGGGGCAGACACAGTCTCTATGGAGTGTTGGGTGGGTAACTGCTCTAATGGAAGCGCAGAGAAGCGTGTAGGACTGCAGCTCTGCCTTCTGGTCTCAACTCTGAGTTGTCAGGGGTTAGGTTCATAAATAAAATCGGTCAGATTTCTAGAGATGAGAGCTGCTCCCTCCAAAGTGGGATGGATGCCGTCTCTCCTAATCAGACCAGGTCTTCCCCAGAAAGTCTGCCAATTATCAATGAAGCCCACACCGTTTGCTGGACACCACCTCGACAGCCAGCGATTGAACGATGACATGCGGCTAAACATATCATCACTGGTCAGATTTGGCAGGGGTCCAGAGAAAACTACGGAGTCCGACATCATTTTAGCATATGTACACACCGATTCCACATTAATTTTAGTGACCTCCGATTGGCGTAACCGGGTGTCATTACCGCCGACGTGAATAACAATCTTACGGTATTTACGCTTATCCTTAGCCAGCAGTTTCAAATTTGATTCGACGTCGCCCGCTCTGGCCCCCGGCAGGCATTTGACTATGGTCGCTGGTGTCGCTAACTTCACATTTCTCAAAATGGAGCTGCCAATAATCAGAGTTGGTTTCTCAGCGGGTGTGTCGCCGAGTGGGGAGAACCTGTTAGAAACATGAAGCGGTTGGTGGTGACCCGTGGGCTTCAGCTTGGGACTATGCTTCCTTCGAACAGTCACCCAGCCTCCCTGGTTTCCCGGCTGCTCGGGAGCTGTCGAGGGACGGCTAGCCGGAGCTGCACTTGGTCGGTCCGCACCGACTACGGGGGCCTGGCTAACTATAGCTAATGGTTTTGTTTCCATGGTGCGGAGCCGAGCTTCCAATTCACTAAGCCTCGCCTCCAACTCACCAAATAAACTACATTTATTACACGTACCAGTATCACTAAAGGAGGCAGAGGAGTAGCTAAACATGTGACACACCAAGCAGGAGAGAGCTGGAGAGGGACTGGGAGAAGCCATCGCTAGCTGCTAGGCTAAGTTGGTATAGCTAGCAGAGCAGACAAGCGCGTAGACAAATAAAATTGACGGTCGCTAAATAAACAGACTTATGGGTGCTTGAGCAGAACTAATGTTACTCTAGAGCGCGGATAAAAGGCCGCTGTAACAAAACACAGAGCAAATTACACTCAGAGGAACAAGAGCGACAAACGCACACTACTCGTAAGGCAGCAACCAGAAACAGGAAGTGAGACGATACGCTTACCTCAGCACGTCAGCACGTACTCCACCAACATGAACCAACAGACCGATACAGCGACCGCATTACTGTTGCCGCTGCACCAATCCACCTGTCAATCTCATGCTCCATCCTTCTCTCACTCATGAACAGGATCCACAAGATACGGCCTCCTGTAGGCCTACAATTATCTTAGTAAACAGTTTCTGCCTTGATGAACAGTTTTCTAATAGTTTAAAACACCCAGTTTTCCTTAGGGGACAGTTTTGTTGAGTGTGTTATGAAATATAATTTGAATGTCTTGCTTCATTGTTGCCACCTCAGGCTGCCCCACCAAAAACCTTGGACTCTCACATTCAGTCCAATGAGCCAAGTTTAATCTGTGCATCAAAAATTACAATATAATACTTTTAACATCACACAAACTTTCCAATTTCCATCTAGTTTCATTTATTTTTTTGAATTCTCAAATGTTTTTCAAATGGCTTTTTTTTTTTTTTACTAGAAACTAGGGCTGTCACGCGTTAATTAGATTAATTAATTACACTGCAAATTAACGCGCTATAAAAAATAACGCAATTATCATGAGTGGCAAGTCAAAGTGCAAGCATTTTAAATTTGGCCCTTTGAGTGACCCGTAGGCTGCAGTGGCAGGTCGCATATTACCTGCGCCACTAGTCAAAAGCAGGGTGACAGCATACATGGATGCGACACCAGAGAGCGAGGCAAGCCTACTTGGACCTTTGAACGGCAAGTTTATTTATAAAAAGAACAAAGACAGGACTATTAACAAGAACGCAGTGATTTGTACCTTGTGTAAAAAAGAATTTTCCTATCACCGTAGCAGCTCCAGCCTGAATTATCATTTAAACGCTAAACATGTAGTTGCTGCTAGTGCCGCTAGTGCTACCGTGAGCTCACTCCGCCAACCCACACTTGCTGAGTTAGGAAAACGAATGAGCAAAGCCACGACAGAAAAACTGACAAACTCAATCGCAAAGTGGGTTGCTGCTGATTGCAGGCCGATTTCAATCGTGGAAGACGAGGGCCTAAAAGAGGCGTTTCAGATAGCGTCATCTGACTCTAATTTCCAGCTACCGTCGAGAACTACAGTGATGAAAAGAATTCACCAGCTGTAATGTGAATGTCAGTGAATTGTAATGTCCTAGAATTCAAATTCTTTATTTGGGGACCTTTAGCAGATATGAGATTAAAATGCGATTAATTAGATTAATTAATTACAAATCCTGTAATTAATTAGATTAATTTTTTTAATTGCCTGACAGCACTACTAGAAACGCAAATAAATACATGATAAATAAAGTTAAATGTTCATACCTATTTGGTTATGATTACAGCTCAATTACTAAAACACATAGATAAAACATGCTTGTATGGAGTGTGTCAGTAATGCCTGTTTTGTGTTAAAATTGCCATTGAATGGACATAAGTGACAATGTAAAATGATAAATATCTTTGTTACATGAATATTTGCTTTTTTCTGGTTTTCTGTATCTATTAGGAACGAAGTGCTCATGTTGAAGTGTCACATAGTATATCAGATGCCATTTCAGTTTGAATATTTGCATGTAAATAGATATACTCACTTATTTTTATAAAGCTGATCATATCAAATGAAAACGCTATATCATAATTGATAGCTGCTCGGCATTGTTTGCAGATTGCGTGTGTTTTGTCCAGTTTACCTTCTGGCTTGAAAAACCCGAAATATTGCCACACATTTGATTTGTGTGTCCTTTTTGGTGCACTAAATATTTCCTTGCGGCTAACGTTGTTCTCGTTTCCCTCCATGCTGTGAACAACGCTTACGTCAGTGAAGGAGGAGCGATGGTGCATTCCAGTTGCCTCGGAAAACACGACACGGCAGGCAATAGTACTAGAACATGAAATAATCGATTTAACCATGGAATTTACCGATGCAGACAGGCTAGAAGAGATGAACCGTAAATTCACCCGTAAATTATATCTGATGTACCTTGAATCTACCGGTGCAGTTGCATCGCAAACGTTTGTATTGGATCACTGATATGAATCTGTGTCTCGTCATCCCTAGTATCTGCAGTGTGCCACCCTCCTGATTATCCCACCTCACAGGGACCTGCACCAAGTTAATTAAGTTATGTTAAATTATTTTGTTCCGTTAAAGTTGCAATAGTTGTCATCTGAGGCAATAAAATAATGAAAGTCATTTTGCTGTATTATATTTCTTGTGTGACACATTTCCATTGGGAGAACAGGGTTATGTTGAAACTAAAAAGATGCCTAGGCCATGATGTTTAATAATGTGGACATTAACAACTATGTTAAATATCCAGTGCGTCTTTCGGAATTTTGAAAGTAGCCTAAAATTCTATTGAGATTCTGAGCCTGTTGATTGCCAACTAGTAGTGAGATCATCACAGATCCAATGATTTTGGTTGGATTTTTATAATTTCTTCTGTGGAATGAGTATACAAAATAGAAGAAAATATTGGAAAAAAAAAAATAGCATTAATTTGATGCAAAATCATGTAGAAATGTGTTTCAAGAGTTATTTTTTCAGTGGATGTTGTCAGCACATGTGCTCTGTGTATCTGGAATGCATTTAATGACGGCCTACCCAACCCACTGAGGATGTGAGGAAAAAATAATTTTTCACATTTTTCTGATAAAAAATAAAAGGTGCATAAACTAAAATGGCCACAATTTTTTTTTTTTTTTTGCGATATTTCCGGCAGAGCAGACCCTCCCATTATTGTTTCTTAAGGTCAAAGTTAACAGAAAAAAAAAAAACAAAAAAACAACACAAATAAAAAGTATGGCAGACCACGTCAGGTTCAACCCATTTTTGAGACTTTGGCTCCTGTAATGGCAATTTCAGTTCCTTGTACTTCATCTAATTGAGACACCCCACCTCCCATTTCCTCACCAGGATATCAGGTCCTTTTGTGTTTTAGGTCACTTTCATACCAGAGCTGTTTGGTCCGCTTTAAACGGACCAGAGTTTGTTTCCTTGGATAGTCCGCTTCGTTTGGGCAGGTGTGATAGTTCATCTGAACTCTGGTGCGGACCAAACAAGCGAACTCTGGTCTGCCTGAAAACGTGGGTCTCGGTTCGCTTGCAAGTGAACCCTGGTTCGGTTCATATGCAGTGTGAAAGCTCACCGGACCAAACACAGGACCAAATGTACATAGTGACACTGTACGCATTGCATACACAGTTATAGGTTTACTAAAATTCTGTGCTAAAATACAACATATCTCATCTGTATTTATAATATAGCTTGATTCTGCATCTCTATTTACAGCTCATTTGTCCTTACGTGAATGTTTACTGTTGCGATGGCAACAAGTGACCGCTGACATTAGCAGTTGCTAGCTAGCTTAGCTCAATTGTCTGAACAACAACCCATAAATTCACAATTTGGCATATTTAAACAAAATCAAATCACAACTACCAACAGTCACAGTCCTTAAACTCTGAGCTCATATGTTGTCACATGTTAAATCGTCAAAGTTAGAAAAATAACAGAATCAATCCCTGACAAGCGATAGCATTATAGGAACAGTTGCGTTCACTGTTGTTTTCCGGGCCGGGAGGGAGGGATTTCCCCTCCTACTTTGTCCAATCGACGAGCGCCCCTTTCAACCATGTGATGCTGCTCAGAAAGTTCGGTGCGCTTTAGAAATCACAGTGTGAAAGCAGAACCGAAACTAGTGATAAATGCAACAATGTTGCGACTTTCAACTCCCTAATCGAACCGAGTCCACTTGGTCAGGTGTGAAAACGACCTTAAATTCGGTTGTCTAGACCTCTTTACATATACGTACAAAGTCCTGCAGGATGCCTCCAGTGTGAGCCACCCCCTAGGGAGTTGGCTCTGATACCTCCAGCAGACCCAAAAGATGTGTATTCACACCTTTGGGTAGGGGAGGTGCTCCTAAGGTATACATGTTTAGCTCTCCCGATGCTTGGGGTCTTTCTTCAGTCTACCGCTCAGGTGATGACTGACCTTTTCTTTGCAAAGAAAATAAAAACCTTGTCGGCTGGCAGAAGTCTCTATTTCATTCTTCACCGGTAGCAAAGAATTTCCACAACACTCCTCAACTATGGCTCCATCCAGCTGAGGCTTTTCATCTCATGGCTCACTGTGGCCTCTCCTTCTTCCTATTAATCCCTGCAATTTCCAAAACTGATCCAATGTCAAATAATTGTATTTCTGATGAACGATAGTGGCCGGCGTCAATCTCACTGACAAACACACACACACACACACACACACACACACACACACACACACACACAAAAAAAAAAAAAAAAAAAAAAACTGTAACTACAATATCAATCTTAACCAAGTGTTTTGGTTGCCAAACTCTAACTATGTCTTAACCATAGTTTATATGTCATAATCACAGTCATTGTCTAACCATAACAATAGCATAAATGTCATTTACAGATGTTGTAAAAATAAACTATTTTTGAAATGCTGAAAATGGATGGTAAAAAAAAAAAAAAAAGTTACCATTTAATTTGATCCAGGATTTTGGCAAAATTGTCCAATATCTGCCACAGGAAGGAGGTAACTAGAACAACAGAGGATGAAATAAGAAAAACACATGACAACTTGAACCTCAGTGCTGCTGTTTTAATGCATTCACTTTTTGCTTCTTTGACACCTGTGGTTGCCTTACAGCTGCCAGCTACCTCAGCCTCAAAAGAGACACTTCTTTAAGGTAGACAGCTCATCAAGATAAATGACAGGTGCTGGGAAGAGGATTTGACCAACAGAGGGGAGAGAAGGTGAGACTAGCAATAATCTGCGGATACACTGTGAGAAAAGTTGAACACTGTAGCCTTAATAAAAGGCCAGTGAGGGTCTGGAATATTTGCAAATTGTCCAACTGCCTAACCACTGTAATAAGAGCTGTGTGTATGTGTGAGAGAGATGACAAATGAGAGAGACTGAGATGCCCCACAAAAAGCACGGAGGAATCTAAAAGCATCAGGCGAGATCTCAGGCAAGGCTGAATCAATGTGTAGTGCCAGTTTTCTGAGACAATAAAACAAGCCTGCTGTCTCAATTGCCTGGGAACTACTTAGAAATTTTTGCTTCGATTTATTTGAGGAGACGGGCCACATTGAGGCTAAATGCAGTGAGCTTGGAAATCTGCTCTGTATAAGACAATGAAATGCCCATAGACTTTTCAGAATCAGAATCAGAATCAGAATCAGAAATCTTTTGTCTTTGGAACAGTGAATGAATCCAGACTCAGCAAAAGGATAATTTCTGTAGTCCGTATATTGTTTTGTGGTCTGTATATTGTTCCAATAAGAGCTGTATAATGACCAGCTCAGTACTTCAAAGGGTAAATTAGCACTGACATACTATAAATGAGCAATCAACCTGCTGCCTTGCTGCTCACTATGGCTGAATCCCAATTGTCCACTGTCTGGATTTGTAAATTGGGCCATTGTGGATTCATACATACTGTGATGTGTCTGAAATGTTCACTATCATGACATCAAGCCTGCAAGGGCAGGCTGCAAGAATACAAAATGCACAGTGAAACGAGACTTCAAACCTCAGTTATTGCTAATTGTTAATAATTCTTGCATCATCAATCAGGAGTCAGTGTACAATTCAATTCAATTCAATTCAATTCAATTCAATTCAATTCAATTTTATTTGTATAGCACCAAATCACAACAAAAGTTGTCTCAGTACACTTTCCATATAGAGCTGGTACAGGCCAAGCTCTTTTATCTACAGAGACAATTCCCTCATGAGCAAGCACTTGGCGACAACAACAGAAAGATCAAGGAGGACATTCAGATTTGGCACCAGACACATATAAATAGAAACAGAAGTTAACATCTTTGCTCAAATACAGCCACCTGATATCATGTGACCGAAGTTCCATAATTAGGTCTTGTGATAACAAATGAGCATCCCCATGACAATTAAGAAAACACCATCCACCATCCACCATCCATCACCACCACCACCACCTGAGTATTTTTCTGGACAGTTATAAATGGAATTCATTGTGTGTGTATAGTATAAAGCCTCACTATTTATCAGGGGACAGGGGGTGGCTGGGGTGTGACCTCATTTTGCTTTTTTTTCTTGGCCCTCCTTGGAGCTACAAACATTTTTTCTTGAGGCTATCTGAGTAACTGGCAATGCATGATCCTCCCTCTACCATAAATAACCACATTTATTTATTTATTTTTTGAAGATACTATTGGAGATTGGAGTCGGTGCAACAAACAGCAAGGAGGCAATGAGGGTAATCACCGAAACAAGCAACTAATTTTACAAACAACTTTTTTAATCAGCGCACCCCACTCTACCTCGCCTTTCCACTGTGACAACAAGTTGCTATAGGTGGTGTCTTTTTCCTAATCAAATGTTTATACTTTAAATAGCCAGGGCAATAATCCCTCAACTCACGTAACAGACTGTTTGTTTTCACCAGACAGGCTTGGATACTGGAGATGTAGCCAGCGATACAACTTTGCCTGCAGAAGGAACACAAAGATTAACCATTTTCCTCAAGAAAGAGAGGGATAGAATCTGTGCCTCGCTTTCTTTCAACCAAGTCAACTCTTGCTGTTTTCCCCACTGTCATACAAGGACCAGTCTGCTGTTAAATCTGCCAACAAAGTGGTGCAACCTATCAGATGGACTGAAACACAAATCACTCCCGAAACAGTCTCAAGTGAGAGGGAAGTGTTGGCAGACATAGGTTAATAATATTGTTGTCATATTATATATTGTCTAAGCTTTAATGTTGTATCAGCCTTACTGTATTATTTTGAAATTAACTGCTGAGTCCTGTTGTTGCGGTTTGAGATACTGTAGCTGCCTTTTCTAATTATCTCTTATGAATTCAATTAGGCACAACCAAGTTAGAGAAGCTCTCAAGGAAAACTGATTGACATAGGTTGCATCAGAGCTTAGTTGCAACAATGGGTCTGAATACCTATGTAAATTGGATATGTCAGTATTTGATTTTATTAAATCAATAAGAAAATACTCCAAAAAAACATTTTTTTGTCATTGTCATGTACTGTGTGAGGAGAAAAAAAATTCAGATGAGTCTGAAACAACAAAATGTGGAAAAAAGGGTCTGAAATCTTTACGTTTGCACAGTATATGTAGTCAATTTACATTAAATGGTAAATGTGATGAACTATATAGTAAATAGGGAATGATTTCAGACACAGCCTAAGACTCTGAAAGTACAAGAAAATCAGAAGAAATTCCTGTTGTGACTTCATAATAATATAATATCATGCAGGGTTTTTTTTTTCTCACTTTCTTCTAAAAGTATAATTTCTTATATGTGAGTCTTTTAATAATCAGGATCCCTTGTTGATTCCTCAGTATGTGTAATCTTAGTATTTATTGATAATGCTGAAATGTGAAATAACAACAGTTTTACCACCAAAATCTTTTGGAAACAGGCAAGTAGAAACACATGAATGCCAGAGTAAACTGTTGACACGATAGGGCATTTGCGTTGGCATCTTTGTTAGACAAGCAGGAAAGCTTTCTTCCCATACAACTACAAAACTGACAAAACAATCTTCTCAAATACTGTTTTCACTGTTAGGAATGACCAGCTTTTAAGCCGACATGGGCAAAACATTCACCAAAAAAACTGGAACATTTGCAATTCCATGACAACTAGAAGAACTCCATCTGTTGTGTATTGCAAGATACAGTATGCGTGAAAGCTCCAGAACAACTACAGTACTCAGTTGACTTTGTTCTGAGATGATTCTCTCAGCTGCAGAATAGAAGTCACGGGGGGTGGGCAGCTGGGTCCATTGGTGTAGGGGTCACAACTCATTTCCAACATTGATGATGAACAATGGTGTTTTAAAAATGGTTGACAAGTCAAAACGTGATGTAACGTGGGTAAAACATAACGTGGGTAAAAAACCTGAATTTCCCCATGAGGGATTAGTAAACATCCCTCATGGGGAAATTCAGGGATATGATCCCATCAGTATTTAATTCAATGCCATGTCTCAATACAACAGAGGAGTCTTATGCTAACGTTAGTCCCTCCCAGATTGACTTCCTGGTTGACAGTGCTACAGGATCGTTGCGTATGACACTTGACTCTGTTGCTCCCCTAAAAAAGAAGAAAATTAAACATAGGAGGTTAGCTCCATGGTATACTCCTCAAACCCGCAAATTAAAGCAAACTTCACGGAAAATAGAAAGGAAATGGCGCTCTACCAAATTGGAAGAATTTCGGTCCGCCTGGCAAGACAGTCTTAAAATATACAGGAAAGCCCTCCGCAGTGCCAGGGCAGCCTATTACTCTGCACTAATAGAGGAAAATAAGAACAATCCCAGGTTTCTCTTCAGCACTGTAGCCAGGCTGACAGAGAGCCATAATTCTTGTGAACCATGTATTCCTTTAGCTCTGAACAGTAATGACTTCATGAGCTTCTTTAATGATAAAATTCTAACTATTAGAGACAGAATTCATCGACTCCTGCCGTTAACAGGTACTGTTTTGTCTTCAAACGCAGAAATCGTAGAAACTGTTACTCAGTCTGTCGCAGTTTTAGACTGTTTTACTCCTGTTGACCTTCACCAACTAATTTCAATAATTTCATCATCAAAATCATCTACCTGTATTTTAGATCCTATCCCGACTAAGCTGTTTAAAGAAGTATTACCTCTAATTGACTCTTCAGTTTTAGACATGATCAATCTCTCTTTATCAACAGGCTACGTACCACAGTCCTTTAAAGTAGCTGTGATAAAACCGCTACTGAAAAAGCCTACTCTTGATCCAGGGGTTTTAGCCAACTATAGACCGATATCCAACCTTCCCTTTCTCTCAAAAACTCTTGAGAAAGCAGTTGCCAATCAGCTGTGCGACTTTCTAAACAATAATAGTTTATTCGAGGATTTCCAGTCAGGATTTAGAGTGCATCATAGCACAGAGACAGCACTGGTTAAAGTTACAAATGACCTTCTAATTGCATCTGATAAAGGATTTGTCTCTGTACTAGTCTTACTGGATCTTAGTGCTGCATTTGACACCATTGACCATGGCATCCTATTGCAGACACTGGAACATTTCATTGGCATTAAGGGAACTGCGCTAAGCTGGTTTAAATCCTACTTGTCAGATCGCTCTCAGTTTGTACGCGTTAATGACGACTCCTCTGTGCTCACTAAAGTCAGCTATGGAGTTCCGCAGGGTTCTGTGCTTGGACCAATTCTATTCACCTTATATATGCTTCCTTTAGGTAAGATTATCAGGAAGCACTCAATAAATTTTCATTGCTATGCAGATGATACCCAGCTATATTTATCAATGAAACCGGAAGAAACCAGTCAGTTAACTAGACTACAAGCATGTCTTCATGACATAAAGACCTGGATGACCTGCAATTTTCTGATGCTAAACTCGGACAAAACTGAAGTTATAGTAGTAGGCCCTAAACATCTTAGAAGGTCACTTTCTGATGACATAGCAGTTATGGATGGCATTGCGCTGGCCTCCAGCACCACTGTAAAGAATCTGGGAGTTATCTTTGACCAAGACATGTCCTTTCACTCCCATGTAAAACAAATTTCAAGGACTGCCTTTTTTCACCTACGTAATATCGCAAAAATCAGGCATATTTTGTCTCAAAATGATGCAGAAAAACTAGTCCATGCATTCGTAACTTCCAGGCTGGATTATTACAATTCTTTACTATCAGGCTGCCCAAATTCGCTGCTGAATATTCTCCAGTTGCTCCAGAACGCTGCAGCACGTGTTCTGACAAAAACCAGGAAGCGAGATCATATTTCTCCAATACTCGCCACTTTGCACTGGCTCCCTGTAAAGTTTAGAATAGAGTTTAAAATTCTCCTCCTTACTTACAAAGCCATAAGTGGCCAGGCACCTTCTTATCTTAAAGAGCTCATAGTACCTTATTGCCCTACTCGAACACTGCGTTCCCAGAATGCAGGTCTACTTATGGTTCCTAAAGTCTCAAAAAGCAGAACAGGAGTCAGAGCATTTAGCTATCAAGCTCCTCTCCTGTGGAACCATCTTCCAGTCTTTGTCCGGGAGGCAGACACTGTCTCTACATTTAAGAGTAGGCTTAAAACTTTCCTTTTTGATAAAGCTTATAGTTAGGGCTGGCTCAGCCTGGTCCTGGACCAGCCCCTAGTTATGCTGCTATAGGATTAGACTGTTGGGGGACATCCAAAGATACACCGAGCTCCTCCGTCCTTCTGTCCCTCTCCATCCGCACGCTCTCATGTCCTACCACGGCGTGTTACTAACTTAGCTCCTTCCCCGGAGTCTCTGTGCTTTGTCGTCTTGCAGGTTCCCATGGACAGTGGCTGAATCTGGATTGTGGATTTCAGCTGCGTCTCCTGCCTTGGCCCTGCCTGACATCCACTGCAACTGCTACTGCTATTATTACATCCACTGTCACTGTTACTGTGACTGCATGTCTGTCTCTCTGTCTCTGTCTCTCTCTCTCTCTCTCTCTCTCTGACTGCTTTTCTTTCTGTCTGTCTGTCTGTCTGTCTGTCTGTCTGTCTGTCTGTCTGTCTGTCTCACTCTCTCTCTCTTGCTCTTCCTCTCTCACCCAACCGGTCGAGGCAGATGGCCGCCCACCCAGAGTCTGGTTCTGCTCGAGGTTTCTGCCTGTTAAAAGGAAGTTTTTCCTCGCCACTGTCACCAAGTGCTTGCTCATGGGGGAATTGTTGGTTTCTTTGTAGATAAAAGAGCTTGGTCTGTACCAGCTCTATATGGAAAGTGTCCTGAGACAACTTCTGTTGTGATTTGGAGCTATACAAATAAAATTGAATTGAATTGAATTGAATTAAACACAGTCGCATTGCTTGGAAGCCTCTGCCCCTCCTGCCTTTCCTTGTGTTTTTCCCTGTGTCCCCTGAGTCCTCAGCCCTTAACATGCTTTGCCAAAGCCAATCTTGGATGCCTTTGAAAAAAGTTCATACAAGTATTAAAGACAAAACTTTTACATTTATTTCAGGCCTTTTTTTATTCTTTGACACAAATTGAAAATTGAAAGTGAATATACTGAATAAACTAAACTGAAATAAACTGAATAAACTGTCAGTGTCATTGTGTAACATGACACCCTTACATGTTTTTGCCCTACGCTTAAAAACGACTGATGGGTGGAATGATTAAAGCCAGAAATCACCATGTAGCATCACAACTCGTGTTCTGTTTCCTGCAGTCTTCTACTGAGAGTCTCTCAGCAGCTGTTCTTTGTGAATAATTTCTATTGAACCATTTGAACAATTGTCTGTTTCTCTTGTTAACTGCCACAGTGCGCTGGAGATGAAAATACCAAACTTTAGCGAATCTCTCCCTGATTTGTCCATATGCTCAGGCACATTAAAATCAGCCATCATTCTTGTCTCAAGCCATTAAACTGTTTTCCAACTCTAACCTATGTGTCCTATCTATGATGTGCATAACTCCATTCTACAGCTGATTTCCATGTTGTTTGTAATGAGGGGACGTGTAGAGACAGACAGCTCTGTTTCGCTAACAGGCCCAGCGGTAACAAGCACTATGCTAATCGCAGTCCTAATGAAAGCATATCTCCAGGCCCGATTCGGTTGGAGAATAAATGCCTTCATTTAACTCAGCATGGGGGCTCTGGTACTGGGAAAATGCAGTTTTTAAATACACAAGCAGTGCAGCACAGCTTGGCTTTTCTACATGGGAAAACAATTTATTGTGACTGTCTGTAAGCAAGGTAAAACAACGCAGCTGCCCTGCCTTGTACACAAAAAGTGTGCAAATACTTGTTATTCAAAAACTGGAATTTCCCTGTGAAAGAAGGCACACTTGCCAGGCTGATGAACAGAGGAAAGCCTTTAGACAGACACAACACAGGTGGCTTCCTGTCACATTTGAAACATGTAGTGTTTGGTTTTTACATTAATTCTCGGGTAGCAACAGCCTCTCTTACTCACATCAATGGAGCAATGTGTCAGCTCCTGGAGATGACTTCTCCAGATATGTTTGTGCACTTGTGTGATTTTTGGATGATAGGCACATCTTATCTCACATGCTCCAACACTCACTGTGCCTCTGTAGTAAGTGTGTAAAGTATAGGAGACAGAAGCACAAAAAGACAAAGATTCTCTGTGTGTGATGCAGATCTGATACACTTTCCAGAAAGATAAGCCCAATGAATGGCTTTCACTGTGGGGAGTCTAAGTTGAGTGCATGTGTGTGTGTGTGTGTGTGTGTGTGTGTGTGTGTGTGTGTGTGTACGTGTCAGCAGTTAGCTCAGAGGGACTCTCCAGATAAGCCTTATTCCATCCGAGTAACCTTTAATTAACTGAAAGGAATAGTTAATGAGTGGTAGGAGGAGAGCATTGATAGTGTGTGGGTGTGTGTTTGTGTATAATGAGACAGAAGTGTGTTTTGTTTCTTAGTCCTTAATTCTTTTTGTTTTCTTGATATACTATTAACCATGCGTCCATGTTGAGTACCAAGCATTGTTCTGCTGTATGTATATGTACTAATATATCCTTGATAAGTTATTGCTCCCACATGGATAGAAATAAGATATGCTTATGTGTTCATGCACAAACATTTTGCATAAGTGTTTCAGTATGCAGTATGAGTCAGACTGTTTTGGGAAAGCTGCACGGTAGGACAGCAGGTAGTGCGCGTGCCTCACCGCAAGAAGGTCGCCGGTTCAATTCCCAGGTCGGGCCTTTCTGTGTGAAGTTTGCATGTTCTTCCCGTGCATGCGTGGGTTCTGTCCGGGTACTCCGGCTTCCTCCCACATGGATGGATTGGTGACTCTAAATTGCCCCTAGCTGTGAGTGTGAGTGCGTGAGCGTGAATGGTTGTTTGTATGTTGCCCTGCGATCGGCTGGCGACTGGTTCAGGGTGTACCCCGCCTCCCGCCCGTTGACAGCTGAGATAGGCTCCAGCCCCCCCCCCCCCCCCCGACCCCGAAAGAGATAAGCGGCATAGAAAATGGATGGATGGAACATAAAAATAGAGTTGGAAAAGTGACAAAATAACATTAATGATTATTGTGAGTAAAAATAATTCAAATGTATTGTAAAATTTCCAACTGGAAATTTAAAATTAACTTATTTTATTTTTAAAAGTGTGTTAACTAGTTTTTTGAGTCCCCCTTTGCACATTTTCACATATTTAATCTACAAATTTCCATTTTCCATGCAAGACGGTATATATGCACTGTTCCCCCTAAATCCAAGATTCAACAGTTTTTGGAGCCTCCTTTCCAGCATCCTGTCATAAGCTGCCACGGAGTTATAGTGACACCTCTATAGTGGGAGCACACTCTCCCCTTTTTAAAAAATGAGACCCACAAGCTGAACTAAGAGGTTTGCCAACTAAGATCTTCCAATTCTCACTTATGGTCATGACCACTGGGTCATGACTGAAAGAGAGATGAGATCATGTGTGGGCCGCAATGACTCAACAGGTGGCAGCCACATACCAAGATCTGCTGCTGCTCCTAAAGATGCTCCAACAAAGACAGCCAAGAACACTAACATTGAATGTAAATATAACTTGTTGAAACAATAATTACCAAATAATGTATTAGATGACAACCAGCGTCAAGCTGTTTGTCAAGGTGGATAAGTGTGACTTTCACATGCAGTCTGTCAATTTCCTTGGTCATGTCATTGAGCAAGGGCAGATTAGGGTGGACCCGGACAAGATAAGGGCAGTGGCAGAGTGGTCAAGAATGCAGAGCCAGAAGCAGCTCCAGCAGTTCATTACCTTCTACTGTCATTTCATCAGAGACTACAGCAAGGTAGCCTCACTCTCCACACTAAATGTCTCAACTTTCACAAGATGGGCGCTGTTTTTTGGTAGGTTTAACTTTACAGTACATCTACCTATAGTCCTGCATCCCACAATATTAAGCCTAATGCTCTGGGTGCTAATCAAAGGAACTTCAAGATTCTCTTCCCTGTACTACGTCCACTAATTCCTCTCGTTGCAGTTCACAGCTTTCTTATATTGACTGGGCTCTCCCCATTTGAGGCATCACTGGGATACCAACCAACACTGTTTCCCAGCTAGGAGGGGGAGATTGCCATCCCATCAGGACAACATCAATTGCGTCACTGTCACCAGGTGTGGAAAAACACCCACACAGCTCTACAAACGAGAAACATGCGGACAAGCATCAGATCCCTGCTCGAGTGTACCACCCAGGTCAGAAAGTTTGGCTTGCTTCAAAAGATATTCCATTAAAGAGGACATGAAACACTCCGATTCTTATTTATTTCACACAGAATTAAGTATGTGGGAATACGTCTGTGATTTTTTTAAGATGGAAAGTGCTTTTACATAAAATTAGAAGAGATTTTTTTTCATGCTGATCAACTGCTTGAGCAATAGTGCGCCGCCATGTTGTTCTTGTGTCATTAGCTACATCACAAGGTTGGTTGGTTGGATCAGGTTGGATATGTAGCTAGCTTGGCAGTACAAAGAAAGAATGGAAGAGGGTGCGATTGAGCAGAATTTCCAAGCGATGCCATCACACCCAATGGCATATGCCTTCGAGCCACTGAGGAGACAAACACCTCAAACACAGCCTCAAGTTGTTTTGGAGGAAGAGCAGCTGGTGGTTTCTCGAGGTGCTGAGAGAGTGGGCAACACAGCGTGGTGTGGGTTTGGCAACTGCAAGGAAATGCCCACCCCGACAGAATGTATTTGTTGTTGGGAGACGAATGTGGGCTATCTTCTGGGGGATCTTCCCTGCATCACTTTATCCTGCACCTACCAGATGCTCTGCTGCGAGAGGGAAGTGCTGGAAGTGGCCATGCTTTTATTGAAAGACGTCTCTGATGAGACCCTGGTGCACCCGATTAACAGCAGGTAATTTAACGGTAATGTTAGTTGCTGAGCTGGAAAGGGCTCGACTGATTGAAAGATCAGATGAGAATGTCCTCATCAAAATTGCAGGTTAATCATGCTAAGTTACTTGTGTGCCACAATTGTAAAACTGCTAGCACGTCATTAGCCAACCAGCTCACTGGCTAGTTAGCTTACTCATAAGTAGCCACACTTAGTCATGTAGCCACACACTAACTAGCTCGTGAACCGACTGGCTAATGTCACACCAGTAAGTTTACCAGTGTGGTAACAGGTTTATTGTGGCTTGACCTTGCTAGCGCCACCTTAATAAACGAACTAACTTACTAGCTAAAAAGAGCATAAGCTAGTTAACCTTAGCTTACTTGTCTCATCCCTCTAGGATGCAGAGGAAGCGTACCTGTGTTTTTTTTCACATGATACTACAGGTACTTTGTGTACTTGGCAGCGTCCTGTCACCCCAACATTGAGGAATGGTGTTTAATCAACTACGTTGATGGCAGATTGGAAATGTGGATCCTGTGGCTGCAGATGATGTGGTAGTTGAGGCGATGAGGCAGTGTACACTGATTGCAGACTGAGTGGGTCTCTAACTATTTGCGAATTTCACAAGAGACTTAACATGGATTGAAAATTGTTTTTAACTGTTTTTTTGTGTATGGGAAAAATAATCTAGAATCTTGAATGAGTGTTTTATTAATTATTTGAATTGACTGTTTGATATTTATTATCGTAGAAGATGAAGTGAAATTAATATTGTAGTTAATATGTAATAACTATGCCACGGTATTTTTCAAGCCTGCCATCAGTGGAAAAATGTGTTGCTTGTATACGTGGTCCATTTAAATTACACAGTGTTAGCAGGAATAAAAGGCAAATTATATTGTAGATAGCAAGCTCTTTTTTTTTTTAACCATGCCATAAACGTGCCGGCTCTATGGCTGACAATGTAATGGTTCTGAGTAATAGATGGTGTCGTCCTCGCACAAACCGCACGCACACACAAACCTATCTCTCCTTGCTCTGCTACAATGGCACGGTGTTGTGCTCTTTATTGACAGGATTGGCAGTATCCCCCTGCTTGTTTCCATGTGTTTCTCTTGTTTCTTTTCCCTTGTGTTTCTTGTGTGTTCTTTCTCTCCCTGCCACTGTGTCTCATCATCACTACCATCAGATGCCTCACCAAAGAAGCAGTTCCAGTCATCACAAAGGTTAGGGTGATATATGTATTCAAGAATTTAGTATGGCCAGGGATGCCGTCAAGGGGGGTGTAGTGGAGAGAACACTGTTCTGTCTACTAGGGGCTGGCTCAGGGTTCTATCACCAGGTTCACACCAGGAGTGCCGGCCAGAGCACCACTTAAGGCCGTTCAGAGTATGTATGAATAACAACTGAGAGGCGGTTGTGACAATTTCTTCTTCCTTTACTGCTCTTTGTAACATCACAGTGCTTTGTGTGTGTGGTTTTCTACAAAAAAGGAATAACAAATATAACTTAGAGAAGGACAATAAACATATCTGTGAATTAACTCAATATATAACATAGCACCAGTCTAATATGAACACACAACAATCAAATGCAGTAAATAATAAACAAACATCTCAACACAGCAGACAGATTGCACAGAATCATCTCACTGTCAAGTCACCATCATTCAAACATATCATTCGGGTAGCGGAACTGGCATGACGCTCTTATTGTGAAAGTGCACTTCACTCATACTACTTCCAGCGGCAATTAGCCTACGCGTTGGCGATAAACACAACTTTAAATTAGTTACGCTGCCCTTTAATGCAGCAACAATAAGTCCTGGTTAGACAGCGATAGTGAGAAGTAGTTGAAAAGGGATAATAGGGACACGAACGTAAAGTTAAGTGATTAAACGCATAGTTGAGAGAATTTGGATAAATTGACAGTATCGTAACCTCATGGACCAACTCTTATTCAAACCCGCTTAATGCATGCATACTTGTCAGCAACGCTCCTGCAGAGGCCTGCTCCAAACTAGCCGAAGATGCTTCCAGTGTCCGTCCGTGGCTTGTCTACTCAGCAGTCCGGTGGAAGACCCAGGCACACCAAGGTTGAAAGCTGATATTGGACAGTGATGATTGAGGAACTGGATTTCGACGCTGTCGGTGAGTTTCAAGGAGAGCAAACTAGAAAAATACGTCTTCTGAAGAATGAAATCAGTGCAATAGACTTAGAAACGAAGGAACAAAAACACGAAGACAAAAGGACTACTAGACAAGAAGAAACAAAAAGACAACTAAAACTAACTGAGTAACGCGCACTGGTTTGTAGACGCGCAATTTCATTTTATGAGGCGAGGAGTAACTAATGATTTACACGAGGGGCTCATCTGCTTCTCACTATGGTCAATCACGTATGAATGGACGATTTTTCAATGGCATTTTAACACTGTTCATAACAGGCATTAGGCAACTTATGAGTGGATAACAATCTTCAACAATAATCAAGACAACAATTTCTAACACTCATCGTAATATGCATATGATTGTTCAAGGGATAATTATCATAACATATTAATGAAATTATAGAAAGGCAGACTACATTTGCCCGAAATGATTATCACCATTATGACTACTCCTTAAGATATATCTCACAAAGCACAATCAACTTAAACACTACAAACCCTAAGATGGCAGGATGGCTCCATGGTGGAACCTCAGACAGATTTTGTAAGAAAGTAAAAATCACAGCTTTGTCATTTTATAAGCTACAAACACGGGAAAAGCATTGATATTATACAGATTATGAGCTTATTAATGTGAAAACATCCAAAATCAAGTCAAATATAGAGATTCAGTTATTCTGGTATGCTAGAAGACAAGGCACCCAGATCTACAAACAATTTGTTTCAGGGCTATCCAATTTACAACCCATCAGCATGATCTGGTTTGTGGATTCCTCTGAGGCCTGGCCTTTGTTCTGCCGGCCAGTTTTATTGTCCGTATTTCCTATTAGCCATCATGAGGGAGCCTTAGGATCCTCATGACAAACATTGTGAGCAAGGTAGTCTTTGATGTGAAGGTGTTGGTAATTTCCCTTCTTGGTAATAGTGTTGGTAAGATGTCTCTGACCCAGACATCAATTTTTATTTGTATAGCGCCAAATCACAACAGAAGTTGTCTCAGGACACTTTCCATATAGAGCTGGTACAGACCAAGCTCTCTTATCTACAGAGAACCAACAATTCCCCCATGAGCAAGCACTTGGCGACAGTGGCGAGGAAAAACTTCCTTTTAACAGGCAGAAACCTTGGGCAGAACCAGACTCTGGGTGGGTGGCCATCTGCCTCGACCGGTTGGGTGAGAGAGGAAGAGCAAGAGAGGGAGAGTGAGACAGACAGACAGACAGACAGACAGAAATGCAGTCAGAGAGAGAGAGAGAGAGAGACAGAGCGACAGAGAGACAGACATGCAATCACAGTAACAGTGACATCCTGTTTCCTTTTATGGGATAACCTCTACTTGTGGACATTCCAGATGGTAAATGATTCTTACAAGTTAGTCCGTTTAAGTCTGTTTTACAATTACATTTGTCCTGAGAAATGCAGAGAGGAGAAGAGAAGGTCAGTTAGAGGCCAGTTCTGCTACAATACATTGTGTAGCATTGAAATAAAATGTCAGGTTGACTTTGCAAAGGCAAATGTTAACATTTAATGGTTTTGCAAATGAGTAGACACAAGTCAGAGTTTTTTTTCTGTGTTGCGTGAGTGGCCCAAAATGGCGCACTGTGAGTTTTTTGTCGAGAGGAGAGGATTTCTAGTTTGGCTCCAGCGCATTTCACTAGGTCAGATATCATTCTTGTTTATGTAACCTCTCTTTTGAAATGTGTTTAATTGTTGTTACAGGTTTAAAGTGGTTTTCAAGTTTATATTGTTGAATGTAGGGATTCTAAAAATTTGGATTTTGTCTATTTTCAGCTCATACAGCCAGACTGGGGTAATGGTCATTACCAGCAGTGTGCTAGTTTTTTTTGTTTTGTTTTTTGTTTTTTTTTTCATTTGTACACCATGGGTTAAATAACTGTGAAGGAGGGGGAAATTGAAGTGACCAAGAGATTGTGCATTTCATAAAAATGCCTTATGTTACATGCTTGTGAACCAATTACAAAGTGACTGAGACTAATTATACTGTGTGTTTTAGTTGTATTTTTGACACTGTGGACCTCTGTATTGAAGGAATAACTATTGAATATGGGGAAGAAAATACAGAAAAGAAAAGGTGATTGTTGAAATTTTGTCAATAAATTCTGCATGCAGCACTGAAAGGAAGCGCTGTCGCCTCTGTCATTCTCCTTTACAGGGATCTTATCTGTTCATGGGTCCTCAGCCTTGGACCTGTTACAGAAGCATCCTAACTGAGTGAAATAACCTGGAAGTATATAAAGGGCAGCCATGATAACACACTGCATGAAAAGTCACATTTCCGTCAATTTCCGTCACTGTAAATTGCCGTGGAAGTTCTCCCTCAGCCACTGTGACCATGAGGTGTTAAAATGCAAATGTAAATGCTGCAAAGCTATACAAATGCAAATTGGGATTTTGTGTGTGTGTGTGTTCTGTGCCTACAGAATACAAAGATTTTTTTTTTTTTTATGAGGATTTAAAAGTGCGTTTAAATCATTTTATAGGTTACATACAGGATAAGTGTCCTGACTCTCAAAGGTCTTTAATTTTCCACTTAAATTGCTAAATCAAAATTGTGAAAATTAAAGCATCTACAGTTCTTGGACACTGGTCACATTTTTTCGCATTTTGCCACCACAACACCAGATGAACAATGCTTGTGTGATTAGCTTGCAAAATTCCTGCAGAGTAAGTCCACTGATGATTCTTTAAGTAGGAATAAAAAAGGAATACACCAAAGTAACTTTTCTTTTTTTTATTTTCGATGATGTCACTTTAGAAAATCAATTTAGAAAATCAAAGTACCTAACAAAATCACAGTATGTTTTTCATTTACGCAACAAAAATGGTCTTGCGAGAAATTCTGAGAGCGCGACCTCGCATATGATTGGACGCCTCCTCTGACGCAATGACGTCTGCAGAAAATGACCTTGGCGCGTCTGTGAACGCGAATCGAGCTTGGATTACAACAGTTACGTTTCGGGTCCTGCTAAACTTTAACTCTGTTCATACAATGGCTGGACGTCGTCTTCAGTTCATCCCAGAAGGCACTCCTCTGCGACGAGTGGACGGCCTGGCTGCGGAGCGACCATATCCAGAAAGTCCAAACAATTTAGAGAAGAAACTGCAGAGCGTCTTCAGTGGATTGTCTCAGCTGCTAACGCAGCTGATGGCGCAGTTGGCGAGGAGAATGACCATGATAAAAGCCAGACTGCTCGCTCTGGAGGAGCAGCCCCGACCGCACTGCAGCTGCGGAGACGAAGAGACGGGAGCTCAAGTTACGTAAGTAACGTTAGCATTTAGTACCACATTGTGCAGTTTTTAGGGTGCCAAACCTTTATTATTCTTATTGCACTACGTTCCGAACGTTTGGTAATCGTTCACGTTACATTAAACATTACAATGTATTTTGTATTTTAAAGGAAAAGGTGCGACATCTGCAATTTTATTGATTATCTGCATTGTTTTTGACAAACATGCTCACATATGTTATCATGTGTTATTGTTTCTTAGCAGTACTATTATATTAATACCTGTATTTACAGCTGCTGGAAGCAAGAAGGAGTGTCCTTGCTCTCCAAACTCTGCCAGACACTGCAAGATCGGCTGGAGAGCGACCCAAAGTATGTGGCGACACACCGCGAGAGGCTTCGCATCGAGTCCCCTTCAAAGCGACAAGCGCCAACTCGGTATGACCCAGAGGCAGCAAAGAAGTATTTCCAAAGGCCTTAGACTCTTTTTCATGCACCATGGACCAGCGGCATGGCCCAACCCAGAGACTCTTATCAGTGAATCCCTCTGCACATTTCCTTGCTTTTTTTCCCCAGTAGTCACTGAATTTCCTTGGTTGATCCTTGTTAATGTGTGTGTCACGGTTTCATTAAATACTTTTTTTCAAAATGTTTCTGTCAACTGTGTTCTTTGTGTTCTACTGTGTGGTAGTGTAGAAGGTGGATCGCCAAATAAATCAATGAATCATCAATCAAATAAAATATATATGTCATTTATATTTTATATATACATAAATATAACAATATAATAACTATTTTTAATATATTAATTTATATGAATTTAATATGTATTTATTATTATTATTATTATTTGTGGCGCACAGATGACCAATAGCAGCAGAGTTGTCATCCAATCACGTGATCACTCACTCATGTGATTGGAGTTGCTATCCAATCACATGATGGTTTCCTTTTAAAATGCCTGTGGAATCATCCAATGGTTGTTTGTGAAGTCAGCAGGCCAGCCTGAGTAGATCAACGTCGCTAGCATTCATGTGCTAATTAGAGCTATTCGCACCTTCGCGAAGGTGCGATTAACCCCGCCCCCCGCCGACAGATGGTTCGTTTCCGACGATTTTCGGAGCCGGCGAAGTTCCCCGTAAACTTGTCGTAAATCGCCGAAAATCAACAAACTTCGTGGGAATTTACGGGTCGAAAATGTGATTTTTCATGCAGTGACAGCTCTTTGAATTCTTGAAATGTTCCAAATGTACTTTAGTGTTTCCTTATCATCTCCTTTAGCATAGAATATAGTTTTGTTTACAAAATGTGGCAGTACGAGGGTTGATACAATATTATGGTAAAGATCCAAGCATATGGAATTTGGAAGAGAAACCGATGACGCCACCCTAGGAATTTCACTCAGGGAATTTTGGGTCAATGTAAATGGTAATTAAGAGGCATGCAGGTAAGTAATACAAAGAAGGGCAGGAGATGTGGTTCATTGTTTAACAAACACTAAGTTTATTTAGCTGGTCACAATAAAGATTAAAACAATGACTTAAAAGAAAACTAAGTGCTAACACCCTACTCCAGTGCCGAGGCTTACTGACAGTGCAGGGGAGACTTGGGGGAGGAAGTCCAAATTAAAGGAGGAACACTCCACTCATACGTGACAACCAGCAAAAAGTGAAATGCGCAGCAAACCAAACTCCAGGATCACACAACACATGAGGGACACCACCACCCGGGACACCACCACCACCACCGTTGGCTCTCAGCAACGATCAGGAGAGGGGAGGACACAATTAGTTCACAATATTATTTCTTTCAAAGCCACAAAAAGGAATATAATAAGGATTCATACACCAAAAAGGAATTTTAGCAGCTTAGGGCTGAAACTCAATAGAAATTAGAAAAAACTATCTCCAAATTGGCAACTTAACAAACCAACAAGCCAATTCAAACAATACAACACACTTAAAGAAAACAGATAAAATAACCTGATCCCATCTAACCCCCCGCACGCGCTCACTCATCCATGTACGCACGCACACACACACACACACACACACAGTCCTGCCTGGGCAACTGACTGACTGACCACTGAAGCCCGATGCTAAAAGATAAAGCTGGGCACCAGAGTATCAGGGGCCAAGCAACAACTTGATGACAGTCCCAGAATGAAGCAGTAGCAGAGGCAGCAAGCGAAGCAGGCAGTGGCGAGTGAAACAGAAAGCAGTATGCACAGAAGGTACAGTCAATGCAGTCGGGCATTAGAACAGCCTCAGTAAGATACCCACCGTACCCTGAGGGTCGGCGAAGCAGCAGTGTTCCCGCACTTATCTTAATGTCCAGAGTTCATCCACCAGTCCTGATCAGCCAGCATCCTCCTGGTAAGGAGAAAGACGAGGAGGCTCTGCACTGTCTGTGGTGCGCCGGTGATGCATTCAGGATCCACTATGGAAACGGACAGGTGAGGTGTTTTGCACCTGGGCTAACAAGCTATTGCTAAAGCTGCACATAAACCTAAGGTGTCCATATCTTGTCTTTTTAGTGCCTGTGGCAAACAGAGAAGATTGCTGCCACCCCCTTATCTACGATGGACCACTAAAATCACAAAATTGAACCATTTACTACAGAGGCCAATGAGAGCTAAAAATAACCCGCAGCTAATGCAGCCGCGTACCTACCCGCATGGAGAACAGAGGAGGAAGTGGAAGGCCCGGAGAAGCAATCCCAACAACGGCCTGCACCCTCCCCAACAAGAAATCAACTGGGAGCCTTGCCTCACGACCAAACATGAAGAAAAAGGGCAACTCCCCAGTCGATTGGTGGGTGGTGGTGGTGTATACAGTACCTGTGGTAGACAAGAATGCCAATCTCGTTTTCGAGAGGCTGGAAGGGTGCGCAACAGGTCGTGAAGCTTGCATTCCCTGCTGGATGGTATGGGGTGGTTTGGGACTTTTCAATCCCATAAAGTCCACATAGCTGCCGAATGAGGGCACTTTCTAAATTCTGAATTTGTGCTGGAACACCAAACTTCGAAAACCACTCAGTGACTAGCACCTGTGCCACAGTAGAGGCTCTTTGATCACGAGTGGGGACAGCAAGAGTATAATTGCTAAAAACATTGGTCCACACAAGGACATTCTCAAGCTCGTTACAGGTTGGTTCCAGCATGGTGTAATCCATAGCTAAAAGTTCGTTTGGCTCTGAGGCTAGCAGATGTCCCCTGAAGCTCTGGGCCGGTGGCCCTGAATCCCTGGCCACTTGGCACCACTCACATGTTTGACACCAGTGCCTCACATCAGAGGTCATCCCGGGCCAATGGCACCGCTGCCTGAGCAATTCCAAGGTCTTATCCACACCTTGGTGACCGTGGTTTTGGTTTGGTTTCCTTCAGCGCAGCCAGCAACAGCACCTGGAGAACTGCTTCTCCACCATCCGGGCGCAAAACTTGCCTGTAGACCACTTCAGCCCATTCAGTCAGTCGGTCCCACTGTTTGAGGAGCACCAAAGCCAGTGGGATAACTGCTTGCACTCCTCACGGTCAGGGTATCGCTTCTGCCTCCAAAATGGTAACACCTCCAGGATCACAGCCTGCTGAAATGCACTAATGTCAGCAGGTAGATGCTGAGGCAAAGCTAGGACGGGATTCAAGCCCCTGAGCACGTAGGACTTGCTTCAAGGGTGGTGGGAGTGATGTACCAGATACTACAGTGTCAAGGTCCACTGGCACAGGTGGGTGCAGGTGGGACAGGGCATCTGCATTACTCTTACCGGGGCGGTAATAAATCTCAAAATCAAATGCTGCAAACTGGGCTGCCCAGCGCTGCTCCAGAGCACCAAGTTTGGCAAATGACAATTGGCTAAGAAGATTATTGTCTGTGAAGATAATACACCTGTGACCGAGCAAATATTCACGGAACTTCTCCATCATAGCCCACTTCATTGCCAAAAACTCCAGCTTCATGGAGCTGTAATTGGCTGGGTTGCGCTATGTCGGACTGCCGGACCTTTCCTTCCTGCTCTGAGAGTACTGCACCCAAGCTTCCATGACTTGCGTCCACCTCCAGGATGAAGGGGAGGGAGAAGTCAGCGTATGCGAGCACGGGAGCATTGGTGAGCTTAGATTTTAAAGTCTCAAAGCTCTGCTGGTGTTCTGTTGTCCACTTTTCTGAAACCCGGCCTTCAGACCTCTTGGACTTTGATCCCCCAAGCTCAGCCACAAGGGCGGTGTAGGGGGGCAGCCAATTTGGCGAAACCCTCCACAAAGTGGAGATAATAGCTGGCGAACCCGAGAAAGGACCGCAGGTCCAAGATGGTAGTCGGGGGCTACCACCTCCACTTTGCCTGGGTCAGTGGAAACACCATTGGCAGAAATAACATGCCCAGGATACCTCTTGCTGGAAGAATGAACACTTTGACAGCTTGGCCTTCAGGCCCTCTCGTTCCAACCGCTGCAGCACCACCACGCACAAGTGCAGACTGCCATCTTTCTTCTTAACAAGCACAATTGGTGAGGCAAAAGGACTGCTGCTTTCTTGGATGACCTGCGCACCAAGCAGCCGGTTAATGTGCTCTTTGACCACCTCACATTCCGACGAGGGATTTTGTGGGAAATCAAGTTAGTGCAACCCAAATTGCCATCGTGAGACAAAAAGACCGTGGCATGCTTCCGTAGAAGACCTCGCACTTCTTCCTGCTCTTTGGCTGACAAAGCCGACAGGTCTACTGCATCCACCGGGTCTGATAGCGGAGGAGCCACAACCTGGGATGCCACAGTGGCTGCATGAGATGGAACCTCTTCAACACCAGGAGGCAAGCTCACCACACGAACCCCACTCAGGGCACCTACCAATGTTCGAGGGTAAAGCAGCAAATCAGAAGAACCCATATTCACAATGGGGATGTACACAGTGCTGTTCTCAACTCGAACCAGTGCAGGGGATGCCAGCAGTCCAGCAGGAAGTCCCTGGTCAGAGGGCTCAAAGAGCACAGTAGTGCTAGAGTACTGTGCCGAACATGTCGCTAGAACCACCAGGGATGCGGCAAGCCTTCCTACCTTCCTCGCACCTTAACCTTCCAACGGCCTCAGAAGGAGGGTCTTTGGAGGCCCGATGGCACCTCTGCAATGCCTGCACCACAGATTTCAGTGATAATGGGTAGATCAAACAAGGCAAGACCATGTTGTCCAAACAGCATCCTGTAGCATCTCTGCAGGATGTTCATCCCCAAAACACCAGGTGCATGAGGAGAAGCATCAGCCGGAGGGTCCTTGACCACCAGTACCCCACACCCTGGCAACAGCCTGCCACAAAGCTCAACTTCAAGCTCCAGATAGCCAAGGTAGGGGATGGGCAGCCCGTTGACCACTCGAAGCCGCAGCCAATGGCAGGACCGAAGCCTCTCTTGGCCCCAAGCCTCAAAGTGCTTCTGAAAGAAGCTCTCCATAATGGTCTCTCCAGGTTTCTGAGTCTATTAATAAAATGTGGTGATCTACTGTCTTAAAGGCAGCACTTAGATCCAGTAGCACCAGGACTGTGAGTTTTTGTGAGTCTGTATTACACCTGATATCATTTAAAATCTTTAAGAGGGCTGTCTCGGTACTGTGGTTCACTCTAAAACCAGACTGATATTTCTCTAAAATGTTGTTAGTATTTAAAAAATAATTTAGTTGGTTAAAAACCAGCTTTTCTAAGATCTTACTGAAAAAGGGTAAGTTGGATACGGGTCTGTAGTTATTAAGAATGCTGGGGTCTAAATTGCTCTTCTTCAGAAGGGGCTTCACCACCGCCATTTTGAAGGCAGCAGGGAAGACATCCGTCTGAAGAGAGCAATTCGCTATATTTAAGATCTGTTCCTCAAAGAATCCATAAAATGTCTTTAAAAGTGATGTGGGAATTGGATCTAAAAGGCAGGTTGTTGGATTTACCTGGGAGAAAACTCGACCAAGTGTCCTTGCATCGACCAGGTCAAAATTCTCCAGTGTTTCCTCGGGTAAAATCGACTGTCCAGGTGTGTTAAAAGTTACATTCTGATGTGATACAAGCCTGGATCTGATGTCGTCGATTTTACTTCTGACGTGGTCTGCAAAGTCCTCGCAGAGAGCGTCTGTTGATGTCTCTGGGGATTTTTTCAAAAATGGTGTTAGTTCAAAGATCGAAGCCATGAGTACTATTTTTCCCTACACCAAACAAATTGATTTATCTGCCCAAATGTAATCATGCATTTTTTGGCAGGTACAGAAAATCTGTGTTCAACATGACAGTTCATATTGATTCTTTGATGACAAAATGGATTCCGTGTAACATAAGGTATCTTCAATAGCATTTTAGTCACATAAAAATGGAGGAGAAAATGTCATTATTTCACATATATTTTCATAATGTATGGTATAATAAATTTTAACATGAAAATTTAGACTTTTGCCTCTGTTTTGTAGAAATTCTAAGAAATATGAAACATTGCTCAGTGCTCCACTGCAAACTTTGAAGGCTGCTGTTTTTTTGTTTCTATCCAGTATATTCAATCCAAAAAAAAGACCTTTAAAGCAAATGCTTCAAATCAATTTGAATCAAATCAAAAGCAGAAAATCTTTACAATAAAATACCTTTGTGATAACTGAGTCTGCAAACATTTTCCTTTCTTAGAATAGTTAGTGGCACTCATGTAAAAGGCCAAGCATGCCGGTGATGAATGGCATACTATACAAAAGCCCTCACTCTGCAGAAACTTGTTTGTTGCTTTACTTTGAAATAGAACATCAATCATGCGAGGAGTGAAAAGGATTTACACAAGTGCAGTCTTAATCTAATGGTCTGCCGGGCAAGGCAATGAAGAAAACACAAACCAAATTTGAAAAAGCCAATTGTCAAAACATTTCCGTCTTTGAGCACTGGCTCGGTCCTCATCGTGAAAGTCAGCTGCAAGTCTCCCAACAGTGGAGTGAAGCCAAATGTAAGTGGAAACAGAAGAAAAGCAAAGGAATGGAGGAAAAGAAAAAAGTATGTAAACTCTTTCAACCATCCAAATTAGAGGTTTTTATCGGATCAAAGGCACCCAGGCTTACACAGCGGCACTCACACACGCAGACTCACACACACACAGTGAGCCACCCGTTGTGTTTACGGCAGGGCTCACAGCAGTTATATGTTAATGCCAAATGAGTAGAGGGGAAGGGAGGAGGAAATAAAGGGAAAGAATTAAGCAAGACTGGGAGGGATATCAGAAGAGTGATAAGTAGAAATAATTCTCTCCTCTGCAGCGCTGCAGACTGACACTGTCAAACAAATTGTCTGCGTGGATTTAACAATGAAAGGAACTTTTATTTTCTTAGCTTCAAAGGAAAAAGGGAAGAGAAAAGAAAAGAAGTGAAGAAAAATAAATCTAAGTTAAACACATAAATGGGGCCAATTTCAGATATAAACCAGTCAGTCCAGTGTCATCTACATCTGAAGGACTGAGACAATGCAGATCGATTAACTAGCACTGGTAGCCTCAGAGAACATATGCAGCATGCATGTTTGGTTTATTTTTTTTTTTTCCATTATGAGGGACTTTTGTCCCAAAGGTATGCTAACTGTTGTGAGCCAAAGTGAACCCATAACTTCTATGTTCAGTTCTGGTAGTGAGAAAACCTTATTGAAAATGCACTGATATTTGTAACTTCTCAAGTCATTTGCTCTTCGCAACAGCATGAGCCTTCATGTCCTATACCCTCAACAAGAAATAACCTAACACAACCAAGATGTCAGGTTGAATTTGTGAAGTGAAACAAAATGGCAATTTAGTCTGATTATCAGGTATTAGTAATAATGTTGGAGAGATAACAACAGAAAATCAAGTGGGTGGATATCATGAGCTTTATTAAAAGCTCAGAAATTAATCACTGTTTAACTTTCTGAGTTTCAAATTTTAGATTTATTCATATTCATGTTCATGTATCTTACAGTATGGTTTGTAAGCCCTCTTTCTTTTTTCTTTTTCTAAAAAAAAAAAAGATTCAAACAAACTTCCAATGACAGTGATTACATTGAGTTTCAGGAGCAAGTGGAACAGCAGAGATTAGGACCACATCCAGGTGTGGTCTGGCCCATACAATGGCATGGATGAAGTGGTGGCCAAATGCAATGATCAGAACACCTCAAAATGCACTACTGTACTTTCACAAAAGCAACATTTTATGGGTAAAATTGTTAATTTTTTTAAATTTATTTTCATTTTATCAGTTTATTATCAATTAAGTGTTTGTCATCATTTTAACTTAGGGCAAGGTTCGGTGCAAAGAGATAGCAAGTAACAAAGTGAGAACCATCAGTATTGCTGAGGCTGTCTGCAGCAGTTTATACATGGGGACTGCTGGTCAGATCCTGTCACCTACCAACCAAAAGTCTCCTTCGTCATTTTTTCGTCTTTTCATTTTTGCAACAGTTGTGCACTTTGTAGGGTACAAACAACAGTGTGACTGTGTCTCTGAAATGCCAAAGGCAGACATGTAACAGATAATCTTAATCTAATTTTATTTTATCTATTTAATCTAATCTAACAATCATGGGCATGTGTAGAATGCAATGGCAAACAGCATATACTGTCATTTATTTCAGGGAATTTTTTGGCATTGCTGGTAATGATTAATGTGCACTGATTTAGAACAGTGGTTGAAATGGATGTTTGAGATGTCCTCACATGATTTTAATGAACATTTAATTCTCAGTTGCTTCTAATACAGCTAATGCCCAATGCATTGGCTCTGATTTACCTCTGTAATTGCTATATGGACTTAATGTACAAGATGAGGTGAAATAGAATAGAATGAGATAGGCATGGGAACTCAGAGTGGGGGGTCCACTGATAGCAGTATTTCCTCACAACCTGGGAGGTAAAGGTCACTCACATTCAGGTTTAGCACCTGGCTTTAGCTCTCTTCTTTTCCCTCCTTCTCTTTTTTTCTGGACCTCTCACTCAACTCGCTCCTCTTGCGCTCTCTCACATACACACACATGCACGCGCACGCGCACACACGCGCACGCAGAGACCCATGAACACTCGCAACCACCTCTCGGCCCTCAGTCAACAAAATAAAGCCATGTATTTCCTGTTGTCAGGAACTGAGCTGGACTGTTGACCTATAGCCATAACAGGCCTTAAGGGGAGCTGTGATCGCTTTGCTCTTTGAAGGTTGGACGCTTGCCTTCATCTTGATTAAACAGTAGGAGGCATTTCAGCCCAGTGTTATAAGGAAAACATCCTGGGGTTTGTCTGTTCTGTGCATCTGATAGCCTGTCATACAGTCACGATTTGTTAGGTTTGAGTGACGTTTCACCGTAGCAGAGAAGAGAAGAGCCGACATGGAGGGTATTGTGGTTGGTGATGTACCCTTTCAAGAGGAGCTTTGCTGAAATTCTTACCTTGGTAACTCAGATTGAGGCAAAATAAATGAATAAAAAACGCAAATGTAGAATGTGATATATACATCCAGGTAAAGTTAATAAGAAAAACATTTCTCAAGCATGATGGTTATACCGACGGATGGGGCGGATACTGGCATTTAATGGGATTTAGCTGAGATCTGGTCTGATCAGTGTTGTCTGCTGTCCGATATTGTATGAATGTTACACAGTGGTTGAGTATTGCCCTTAACCTGAATTGATCTACTCTGATTTTTCTTTCCTACCATGCCCCAGAGGGTTTTGACATGCCCTGGTATTATTTTTCTGTTTTTATATATAAATAATATTAAACATTTGTACAAAATCTAAACAGCTTCAGCACAAAACATCAGAAAACCCATAAGGGCCAGGGCCTGGGTGTGTGTGCATTTTATTTGTGCAGGCAGGTGTGAATGTCCGTGTGAGAGTGTATCAGTTGCAAACAGTGGAGTGGAGTCTATTCTTGGCAGGCCAGTGTGTCAGGCAGCTCAGATAGGCAGTGACAGCTCACCTGCGGTGCATAGGGCACCGCTGGCCTGCAGGCAGACAGAGTGGGGAGGAAGGGAGAGAGGAGGCGGGGGTGGCGATGACACAAACCCAGCACGACTCACCCACGTAGACACACACAGTGGGGGTTAACACGATCACATTACTTACTGCACAGCACAGGTGGGGGCTGGAGGCGGCAGCGGTGGTGGGAGCCGTGGACAGCGTGTTTTGCCATTGATGAAAAAGGATGGAAGGCTGGAGAAGAGGACTACAGAGGGAAGAGGGGTGAAAGCAGAGGAAGAAGAACCAGTAGACACAGATGGATAGAGACAGGTCTCCACTGAGAGGGGGACACTTAGGAGATCAAGGGAAAGCTAAATCTCATATAATACAAAGATAGATACATAATATGACAAAGGGCTCTTTGGGCATCTGATTGTATTTCCACTTCAGTACAACAGATCTGACAATTTATGTTGTGTTTATGTGACCAGAGACAAGTCACACACTAAGGGCTCTGTGTTTGTGTTTGACTCAATAATAGTCAATATTTGAAGCAATTTCTGAACATAAGGGTGATTTGTCGGACCTTGTAAAATCAGTTGATATCTTCATATACTGACTGGTAAAAAATGAATGCTGCCATCTTAGCAAAGATTAATCAATATTCAAAAAGAGAGCTGAACTCTTTGAGACCATGTGAGGTGTATGTGTTAAATGCAAAAAAAAAAAAAATCATGGAAAGTGTCAATCATGGAAATGTCAATGCATACGTCGGACATGTTATGCACCTTCTGTTCAATGGACCAGTGGTTCCCAAAGTGAGTGTGACAGCACCCCGGGGTGCCTTAAAGAGTAACTTAACACCAGACTGAAAAGCAGTGTTTTGCTGCCCTCTCTGCTTGAAGGTTTCAAACCTGTCTGCGACTACAGCTGGCATCACTGCTAAATTACTCTTTAAAGAAGGTTTATTTCCATTTTTCAATTATTCTTTCAAAGTATGTCTTTATATGATTTTATATGGTTTTTTTAAACATTGCAGAAGAAATAAGCAAGAAACATTGAAATCATGCAACAAAAAAATGACTGTAAAATATCTAATTATGCTGCAGCTAAGATTGAAGATTAACCTGACAGCTCATGGTAACTGTTTGTCAGTGTAAAGCATCACACTGCCTGTCATGCAAAACTTTGAAAGGCATGTTTACATTGGGTGTATTTCATTTGCGTTTTTTCAGTCATCCATCTCAGAAGTGTCTGATGGAACAGATACACCAGTTTTTCTCAATCCAGCTATCCACACAGGCTGCATAACGACTGATTCATTCTTTACATGCATAACCGTGAGCTCAAGTGCGTTGTTTTATCCATTTTATGTGCATACACTATGCACACTAGAATGATTTTGAGCTGGGCTCTGAGCACTGCAAAAATGCTGGTGTCCTACACTCAATGCTGTGCCTGAACACATCCCATGCAGACACAGATGGAGGACTTAACCTCCTGCTGCTCTGCTAGCGTGCTGCTTTCACGACACAGGCTGTGGGGACATCATAGCTCTCAACACAGTCTGAGATGACCAAAAAAACAACAGACAGCTCAATGAAGTCTTCTTGGCTTTTCATGGACGGGGGAGGCTAGCAGAATACCTCATCTTCTGGAAGATGTGTCAGTGAGTCCAAATGTGCTTGACATGTGCCAACCTGCAATTAGCTTGTTTTGACCCATGTCATACACATTATATGTGTGTGTGTGTGTGTGTGTGTTGCACTTGAAGTGCACTTGTAGTTTTTCAATCTGTATTATTAGTCTGTAAGATTGTAGTGTGTGTATTTATGTTATGTTCTATTTCTATGATTTTAGAAGCTGCTAAAGCAGTTGGACAGAACTTAGGTCTAATACAGAAGCAAGTATGAAACCTTTATACAATAATATGCAGAAGAAGTCTTAGAATATACTTCTTAGAGTCTTAGAGATACTTGTGAGCATATGGATTCACACAATGGAAGGTCTTCACAATAAGGACAAAAATAGTGTGTGAGCAGGAGCGTTTCTGTGTGAGCTTGTGTGAGCAATGCAGTGAGATCCATGTCTGTCAGTGTGACGCTCACTTTCACTGAGCCATTCAAGGGCCTCCCAGATCTCTAGTTTTGTGTTTGTCCAGGAGCCCCTGCTGCTGGGCACTGTGGCGACCAAATGGCACACACGAACCTGCATGTCTGACTGGTCCCCGACCAGATCAGAACAGCATGATGTTCTGTTAAGCACCCCCCCACACACACACATACACACACACACCAGCAGAGGAGGAGGAGCTGGAAAAGGGCTGGATGGTTGGCAACAACATGGAGATAGACAAAAGAGGAGTTGGTAAAAGGATGAAAACAGGAGAAGAGTGAGGAATAGTGCAGTGGGAGGAAGAGGAGAAGTTTGGGAGAGGAGGAGGGAGGTGGATGAAGGAGGAGGGAGAGGAGTGCAGGATCTGAAATAGCCGTTTGTCCCTTCTGCAGCTTGGCAGGCCAGCAGCGCTAATGAAGACTTCAGAGCAGACAGACTGTCCAACGCTGCTGGAGACCACAGGCTGAGAGAGAGAGCGAGGGAGGAAAACAAAGAGGTGGGAGGGCGATGATGAAACAAACTGGCTGAAGGCTCAGTTAGATCTGAGCTGGTTTGAGAGACAACGCTTTGTGCTTTGCACTGGCAGTGCATTCTGCTCTGCGTCAGGCAGTCAGGTAATAAAGGTGTGAACGTGTACAACAAGCTTGAGTCATCAGTGTAACATCAGCCTTACAGTGTTAGAAATAAACCTTTGATGTAGAATATAGCAAACTGCCTTCAAACAACTGAACATTTAATGGCTTTTGAAAGATAATGGATCCCTTTACAAGCTCATATCCATCCATCCATCCATCCATCCATCCATCCATCCATCCATCCATCCATCCATCTATTGTCTATACCCGACTATCCCTTTTCGGGGTTGCCGAACGCAAGAAGCTCATATACAGTACATGTAAAATACTGGTTGCTTGCTGGGAAAATGTGGGTAGCTTGATGATTAAGATTGCTACAAATTTCTTAATGTCCAATGAGTCCAATGCTGAACTAAAATACAAAACATTATCAAATAAATACAAATTCCAATTAGTACATCCAGATATAATATAAGCATGGAGTTGCAACCATGTATCATGAAATAATACTTGATTGAATAAATTACATGACATAAACAGACTTTGGAAAAAGGTCATTTTGAAATAAAGAATAACCAAAACAAACAAACAAACAAAAAAACTGCTGGAATAAAATAATATATAATGACTGACAATAATATCTTGAACTACCTTGAAAACACAAGATTTCAAATTAGTAATTAGCATTGCTTTAAAAACAGCAGATGTTCTACCAATTCCATGGTTATATTGCATGTTGTGTCTCTATTTCATTTATAAATAAAATACAAATCAAGCTAGAAAACCATTCTACAAAAAAAAAGGAAAAATCATGTATGTACCTTTGAAATCCAGTCTCACCTGTGCAAACTACTCCAAACCAATAAAACAATGTGCCATGAAAATACATTTCCATACATTTCAGCAAATACATTTTTCATTTTGGTTATGTTTGCACAAATATCATGTAGTATACTTGTTATGGCTGTGTTCTCTGGTCGTTTTGTTTTGTGTTCTACCTGTGTTTTCTCTCTCTTACTCTCCTTCTCAGCAGTTTATAGTGAGGTGGAGGGCTGGGCTGAGTTCCTCTGGCTGCACCACTGAGACACACCTGAGTCACATCAGCCCTCATCAACATACGGCTCCTTAAGCCAGCTCCTCACTCTCTTCGTCACCAGATGATTCCTTTGTCCAGCCACTTCTTGTCTCTCCGAGTGTTGATCTCTAGTCTCTTGCTACGCATTTGATTTAACATTATTTATAATTTATCTAGCTGTTGTATGCTCTAGTATTCTCCCTGTTGTAGGTGATTTTTAGTTGCTACTTACTCTAGCTGAGTTTTTCCTCCCTTTCGAGGTGATTTTGAGTGTTTAGTGCATTTTTCCCCTTGTGGTGATTTTTTGTTGTATTGTTTGTTACTTTGAGTTTTGGACATTAAAATCAGTTCCTCCTGTCTCTACATACTGGGTCCCGGCCTCTCTTTGTCTCTCAAGCCATAACAATTCTGGACAAACAAATTAGAAAAACCTCTCAATATAATGTAGTCCTACAGCACCTTTAAAAATACTCAAGTAATAAATACACAAATGAATATACACATTTCTGTGAACTAAAAAAGTGAATATTACAGACTTCATAAGGGCAAACTTTATGGCAGGGCGTGTTTATCAGAGTGTTTATCTCACATGCAAAATGTCCAAAAACTACATGCTCCTATGTCAGGTGAATTTATCTTGCTTGAATTGTCAGAAACCCACATGTGCATGTATGAATGGAAATAGGCCACATATGAAATGATATTAGAATGTGATATCAGTGCATGTTGGGGCATGGCTCAGGCCACATCGTGAAAGTCATATTATATTTATTTTCTCTCAATTTAAATGAAGATGGAATAAATAAAGTAAAACTGTAAACTACATCCAACTACATCTTTAGTTATGGAGCAGCAAGGTGTGATACATTTTTCTCCTCTAACTGTAAAAGAGAAGGTTTGGTTTACTTCATAATTACCAAGTCAGTGCACTGGACAATCTAACATTTTGTTTCAATTTAAAAATATGACTGAAAGGGCTGCCTTAAAATTCTAAGTTAAGTGAAAAAAAAAAATGTTATCTTGATTAAATATTCCTTGTTGTGTAAACATCTGCGTTAGTTTGGTTGATTTAGATTTCATAATTGAATTAACTCCTTCGGGTAGTTGTCTGAACTTGTAAATCTATTATTATCCAATAAAATGGTCAGTTGTGTAAACCTTTTGTTTCAGTTAAGTTGACTTGAATTGATTGAACTGCTTAGGGTCGTTATTGAATTTGCAAATTTATTTTAGCTTAATTGAAAGTGTCAGGTCATTTGAATTAACTGAATTAATCTATTGAACTTATCCAAGATTCACGTTTTATCGACATGCAGCTGCCCATAATGCATTCAAAAAGGTGATGACGAACGCTTTTTAATCCCAGCACTGTCTCCAAAGCCAGGTTGACACACATTACTAATTCAGTTGGACCTGAATTTTCAATTTAGCATTTATTTTGTAGTTGAGATGTTTTTAACTAGTAATTTTGTGTTATTATAACAACCCCAGTCATCCTTTGTCCTACTGACATAGGATAATATGTTAAAATAACAAACAGGCAAAATCACATTTTACAGTGTGTGCTGACAGAGAGGGAGAGATGTGGTGGAGCGAAAGAAGTTATCTAGTCTGAGAGTCTCTGGGGCCTGATATGAGTCTATCAAATAAAACAGTGCAGAGAGGAACCCCAAGCAGCCATGGCAATAACTGTACATCTTGACTGTGTACATCTTGACATCTTGCCTAATCGGACAGAGGACAGGACAATGGAGAGGATATTAGAGGACTGTCCACAGAGGACCACTGAAACATCCAAACATTCAAGTGGAGAGGGACTTCAAATCATCTGAATGAAAATGAGATGACTAATACTAACGTTTCAGATATTCCATACACATAAATAAGACACAGATGTGAAAAGTAGACTTTTCATGTTTTCTGCTGTTCAGGGTCGCAGGCCTGCAGCCTGTAACAGCATCTCTGGAGCAGAGGGCAGCTCAACCTTCTGAATAAGCAGCTTGGCCTTCACTTATTCTGGGAATATTTATGAAGGACACTGTTCTGACCAGAACAAATGAAAGCTTCATTATCAACACTTTACAGGACCTACAGCACACACACACACAAACACACACACACACACACATATATATATATATATATATATATATATATATATATATATATATATATAGAGAGAGAGAGAGAGAGAGAGAGAGAGAGAGAGAGAGAGTCAAGAGAATCAATAAACAAAGCTATACAGCTATACAAATACATATATTAATTTACTTTGGTGGGGTTTTATGTTCTATTATTAAGGAAAGCACAATCAAGCAGACAAGAAAATTCATTAATTAGCAGTTTGTTAACTTATATATTTGCTGTGAAACTTTTAACTGATTGAGACGATTAAAATCATTTCTATTTGATGCATAAAAAATGTCTCAGTATGGCTATGAATACTTTCTTATTTTTACCTTTTTCTGTGTGGAACTTTTGTTGTTTTTAAGGTCTACAACTTACAAGGATGGCAGCTAAAAATATAACATCACACATCAATGTGCTTTCTTGTAACACAATGCTAACAAAAGTTTTTTTTTTTCGTAGTTAATTGGTATAACAGAATCAGTCAGGTTGCTGTGCTTTGTTTTTCTTTTGTTCCATGCTCAAAACCAAGACTGATTCAACTTGAGTTATGATGAATTCAAGGAGGCAAAGTGCACACAGTTGCTCATTAGTATGAAGTTTTTTTAATTGCAGGTTTGGATGAAATTCTTTTTTTAAGAGTTAAAAAGTGACTACTGACAGTTTCCACCCACCCTTCACTCCGATCCAGGTTCCCAGCAGCTCAGAGAATCATTTTTCCTACTTTTAGCGATGTGGTGGGTGCTGACAGGACCTGAGCATCCTGCCTGACAGACAACAAGCTGCAACATGGCTTGCTGCATAATTTATGAAGGCAGATGTACAAGGCGGGTTATTAGCTCCCCATGCTACACTGCTCCCCTGATTTACAGTTTAAGGAAGCGAGTATAACAAATAGAACACATAAACAAATCAAACTGGTGACAAGTTTGTTTGTCTGCGGGGGAAAACGTGCAAAACGGAAGGCAAGGAGGAGGGAAAGAAGAAGAAAAATACACAGTGGCCAATTAGTGGATGTTGGGCTGATTGTTAATGACGCAGAGGCACTCGGCATTCTGGGTGGGAGAGGGGTCACCTCTGCTACCTCTCATTATAAGAGATGGATCTCACAAGTTTGCAGTGGCTGGAGCTATTAGGCAACAAATAGGTGGCTATCATGCAGGACATGGGACCAAGACAGCTTCATCTTAATGAGAGCCTTTCTTATCCTTAATGAGCCAAACTAACTCTCTCCCTCTTTCTCATGTTTTCCTTCTATCTCTCTCGCCCTCTGAGGATTTTATCCAGCTCTCCTCATCCCTCCCCTCCACCCCCCTCTGCGGGCCCTGTGGTTTATGATGATGGAGCTCTGAGGGTAATACACATTATAATGCTCCATAATGGGAGGGGATGGAGGGATGGAAGAGGAGGGGGAAGGGGGAAAGAAGACAACAAGAGAAACAGTGGGTGGATTAGAAAAGGCATTCTCTCTGAATGTCTCAGCTTTAAATTAATGAGGAGGCTGAGCGCACCACGATAAATTCAGCTTTTCATGTTTAATTATGCTATGACTGCAGTAGTTCAGTGAGGATCACACAATTATTATGCTCCTCACCCGTTGTCTGTGTTGTTTCCTTCCTTCTTTCTGTTTTTCTCCTCCCATCTATTTGTTGTGTTTGTTTATTCATAAGCTGATGTCTGTTCTTAGTAGTCAACCTACAATGTGTGTAAGAGGAATAAGGCCTAAAGTTTACATCCGAGTGAGCGTGACACCCTCTGTGAGAGAGGGGAGAAAGACTGAGGAGAGGAAGGATAGAAAAGGCCTTGAAACTGAGTGTAGTTGGAATTTAGTACATGGTACTACCTTATTTGGTGTTCAACCTGGTATGCAAGTTTTATGAAGGAAAATTATTTCATTTATTATTTATTTTTTTTCTTTTCTTGTATTGACACTTTCAAGTGCATTTGTCACAGTCAAAACATAAAGCCATAGGCTTAAAATACATACATAAGAAGAGTAAAAAGACAAGGAGTAGTTGGTCTTGGCAACATGTGACAAAAAGAGTGAGTCTTTTTAAGAGCTAACAGATATGTGAAGTTGTATTTAGACAAAGTGGTGCTTTGTGCTAAATGCTAACATCAGCATGCTAACACGCTCACAGTGAAAATACTGATGTTCAGCAGGTATAATGTCTAAAGCAGTGATTCCCAAACGGTGTGCTGTGGTACACCAGTGTGCCGTGAGACAAGTGCGGGTGTGCCGTGGGATTTTGGGGGGGATATATTATTATTGCAATATACAATTACAGAAAAGTAATTATTTTTTAATTTACTATAGGCCTATCACTACTTTGTATGTACTCATTTCATAATACAGAGGCAAGCTCACAATTCTTAAACAAAAAAAAACCCTCAAAGAGAACTCCATATTTCGCTGATCACGCAGTTGTGCAGGTGGGAATTATATGACTGTGACACATCCAACGTAAACACACATAACAAGAGGGAAAATGGAGCGCTTTCTTGTACGGAGCAAGCCACCAACCACCAGTGCAGAGACTGCCGACAACCCACCGAAAGAAAAGAGAAAAAAAAACTGTCAACAGACAGTATCATGACAGTTTCAGTTGGACCAGGGATGTCAACACTCCTCAGCCTGAGTGCGTCCTCTGTCGGGAGAAGTTAGCTAATGCTAACATGGTTCCCAGCAAGCTGAAGAGGCACTTGGAAACCAAACATCCCTCCCATGTTGACAGAAACTTGGCCTACTTCAAAAGAGCACGGGATGTGAACCAGAGGCAGCAAGACCGTTTGTTGGATTGTGTGAAAGTGTCTGAAAAGGCGATGGAGGCTAGTTACATGCTAGTGGATCTTATTGCAAAGCAGAAGAAACCTCACACAATAGCGGAGACACTCATCCTCCCCGCTTGCAAAAAAATTGCACGTGTCATGCTGGGTCCAGATGCCGCAAATGAGCTATCCAAAGTGCCGTCGTCTGATAATACAATCAAAAGAAGAATGGACGACATGTCGGAGGACATTGAGCAACATTTGACAGAGAAACTGCAGGCGAGCAGATTTTCTCGCCAAATAGACGAGTCTACTGACATTAGTGGGGCTGCCCAACTCCTGGCAAACGTCAGATATGTTGATGGAGACTCTATCAAAGATACTTTTTTCTTCTGCAAAGAAATGGAAAGCCATACTACGGGAGAAGAAATATTCAGGGTAACTAATGACTATTTAAAAGAGAACAATCTGACCTGGGATATGTGCGTCAGTCTTTGCACAGATGGTGCGGCATGCATGACGGGGAGAGTGAAAGGATTTATTGCTAAGGTGAAAGCACAAAACCCACATATTGTGACAAACCACTGCATTTTGCATCGAGAGGCATTAGTTGCCAAAACCATGCCCCCGGAGTTGACTGAGGTGCTGGATCAGGCTGTGCAGATGGTGAATTACATCAAATCAAGGCCCCTGAAATCTCGCCTCTTCTCCCAGCTGTGCGCCGAGATGGGAGCCGACCACCAAAGCCTGATCCTTCACACAGAGGTACGTTGGCTCACGGGGAAAAGTCCTGTCCCGTCTTTATGAGCTTCGGGAAGAGCTTTTGGAATTTTCATGTGAACACAGGCCTTAAAAGAGAGGTTTGAGCGCTATTTTCCACGTGTGGCTGACATTGAGGACTATGACTGGATCCAAGACCCATTCAACCAGGAATCCTCAACAGAAAAGCTCACTATGAAAGAGAGAGAGGAGTGCGCAGAGCTCCGTGCGGATCGCACACTGAAACTCAAATTTAGTGAGCTCCCACTGGATCAGTTTTGGTTGGCTTCTGCATCAGAGTACCCAAACATCTCCCACCACGTGATTGAGCAACTTCTTCTTTTCCCCACTACTTACCTGTGTGAGTTGGCGTTCTCTACTCTGGTTTACATGAAGAACAACTGGAGGTCACGGCTCTCTGTTGAACAGGACTTGCGAGTGGCCCTCTCCTCAGTGCCACCAAGGATTAAAAAAATCTGCGCGCCCCGACATACACATGTGTCTCACTAATTTGTAAGTAGGCAAAATATTTACAATAGGACACGTTTCAGTGCTGATACAAAATGTTACATTTATAATTTGTAGTTCAGGACAATGGACAGTGCAGCTTCCTTGCATTGACAGTTCTTTGTGCTTAATTTCTGCTGCGTTTTCTTTGCCTCATATTCAATTTTGTGACATGTCTTGTTTAAATGGGTGTGTTGCTGCTTTGATGAAGCCTAAATTGATGAAGTTTCAAATTAACTGTTGAAATATTTCATTTATAAATATTTCATGAGAAATAGAGTTGTCTTTGTCATATTTTATTTGATATTAGTAAACAATTATGCACATTTACAGATATTTTTCATGATCTGAGTGATAACACGTGTTATAAAGGCTATTTGGCACAATAGGTGTGCCTTGAGATTTTTACTTGTCCTTTGGTGTGCCTTGGGCACAAAAAGTTTGGGAACCACTGGTCTAAAGTATAATATGTAATAATAATAGTGCTGTCAAAAATATCGCGTTAACGCAAATCAATTTTAACGGTGTCATTTTAACACCCCACACACTTGTTTGGTCTTGCCTGCTTGTAAAACAGTAGGCTACCGGTTTGTGTGGATGTCAAGCGCAAAACGCCGAAATGGATGCGAACAAGATTCTGAATGGAAAGTTTAGTTTCAAAAAGTTGCCAGATGGGTCGACTGACCAAAGTTATCTGTGTGTATTGTCAGTGTGAACTGAATTATTACTGTAACACATCCAGTCTGAAATACCACTTGATGGCCAAACACACGGCGAATGCAAATTCTCTGCCGCCTCCTTGTCAAAACCAGGTGACAATGGATGGCTTTCGACAGGGGCATATGGATGCTATTATGTTCAAAGGAAACTTAAGAAAGGAAAGTTTAAGCCATGGTTTAACTGCACTATAGCCTGAGTCCTAGTTTACAATGATGTACACTTTGTAACTTTATTTTGTATCACCCTGTTTTGATCCCTTAGAAAGGGCTGTTGAAGGGGCTTTTTTGTAACCAAGTATTTATTTTTTTGTCATCTGTTCATTGACAGTGTTAAAATGTGTGAGATTTGATTCATTCAATCACGTTGTTGTTTTCAATAAAAAAAACCATTTGCACAAAGCAACCCTATCCACTTTTCCAAGTTGATAACAGTATTAAATTGATAATTCAAGGGACATTTAGAATAGACTAAAATGTGCGATTAATTTGCGATTAATCGCAAGTTAACTATGATATTCATGCGATTAATCGCGATTAAATATTTGAATCGACTGACAGCACTAAATAATAATAATAATAATAATAATAATAATAATAATAATAATAATAATAAAAGGAGTGTTTTGGTGCAGGCCTGTAAAAGATTGATGTGGAGCTCTGTGAAAAGTGAAAAAAAAAAAGAAGATATGTTCCTCTTGATTAAGACACATTTGATGACCGTTTGTTGACAGTCTGTTTTAATACTAATAATAATGATACAGATCCTAGTGACAAAGACACAATAATTGTGTAGTCTGATCCTGGTATAAACCAAAACAGTAAATTTGCATACCATAAAATTAGTTATATGCTAAAAATGCTCTGTAGAACTAAGGGGAACTGCAGTGTTGGTGATTATTGTTTGTGAATTCGTCACTACGAGTGGTTTCCCTTGTGTTGTATATAATTATTTCATCCATTGTAAAATAAAAATATATAACAGTGCAGCTTCAAGGATTATAAATTAAGGGGCTCCGGTAACTCACCTGGTAATAAAATAATAATAATAATAATAATAATAATAATAATAATAATAATAATAATAATAATAATAATAATAAACACCATACAGGAGTTGAAGCTCAAAGTGCTTTACAAGAAAGGAATCACATGCACCATGAGGGTGTTTTAGATAAAAAAGACTGGATGGACATGAAAACAGAAAAATGTAGTAGTGCCTGTGCCATTTATTAGGGCTGAGTCCTTACAGCAGTGGCATGGGTTCATTTCCAATCTGAGCCCTTTGCTGCACATCATCCCTCTCTCTCTGCCCCTTTATGGGCATCCATCACCATCCAATAAAGGCAAAAACCTCAAAAATAATTAAAAGAAATATTGCAATTTTAATGCCATGAGCTGTACAAAAACTATTTTCTTGAAGAATGGACAAAATATACACATTAATGTGGCTTTGAAACTCTGTGGAAATGTGGGTTGTTGGGTACTACGGGACGAGTACATCATCTTGGGGAGACATGTTCATAGTTGTGTTGTCAGTAGTTGATGTTGCATGAAACCAGTCATTTCCATTTGACTTTGTTGCTCTCAAAGCAGCATGACAGCACTCTATCCTGTATTCTCCTGAAGCTGAGCTCCCTGCTATAAAATTTAAAATATTCCTCCTCTATTTTCTCCCTTTGCACAGCTTCACTATCATTGCTTGTCTCTCAACAGTTTTAAGGTATGTGTCTCTCATTGTCAAAGTGTTCTGGGCCGTGTGTTAGCTTACCACAGAGTCCTTTTGTTGTTGTGTGGTTTTTTTTTTTTGTTTATTTATCTAGCTTTTTTTTTTTTTTTTTTTTTGAAAGGCAAATCAATGTTGATGCTTTTGACCAGCTTGGTCTCACCCAATTTCCTCTGGCCAATTTTGAGATTTGCAGTTTCAAATGAATTCGGGGACCCCTGTCGGAGCTGACTGATTGCATTTCCACAGAGCCTCACTGGCATGTGGTGCCTGAGATCAACTTGGCATCCTGGCATGAAGGCAATTTCCATAAAACGCACAACTACCACCATATCTCTCCTTGTGTACTGCACTGAGCAACATGCTAGTGCAGCTACACAAATTAACACGACTGCTACCACTGTCTGTCTGTGTGTCTTTCACACACAGTCAGAACCATATCCAAGGCATCGTGGCTGTACTCACCTCTGTGCAGCAGGGTGGTGGCATGTAAAATCCTCTCCTCACTGTCATCAATATGCTAATCTGAGGGAATTAACAAGTGAGGGGTAACTTCTCCACTTAAACACATACCAAGATGAGAGCACGGGCCTGTTGAGGATCACACACACACACACACACACACACACACACACACACACACACACACACACACACACACACACACACACACACACACACACACACGCACACACACACGCACACACACACGCACACACACACACACACACACACACACACACACACACACTATTTTCACTATTCCACACTTTGCAGCCTCTAACCTGTCAAACAACAGCTATGTGCAGTGTGCTGGTTAAGGATGAGGATTTTTGCCTCAATCTCTGGGACTATTTGCTTCTTGAATCTGTGTCAGTCTAATACATGCTCTGACACTTGGGAGCACATCACCAATAGTGCACACACCATGACTCATAGTCTTCTTGCTTTCACTCTTAATACTGAGTTTTAATGACACACAGTTGTTGGTAAAAGAGTTAAAACTGAAAATACCAAACGATATGATGAATGTCTGACTGAAGTCTTTGCCCTTGCTCAGAACTGTGTTATTGCAGAGTAACTTAACACTAAATCCACTTTTATTGAGTTTGTAAATTACTTGTGTACTTACTTTATTACAATATTGATCCTGTCCCATTGTAGTGGCCATTGCAACAGAAGTTATTTTCCTTTTCCCAGAGAAAATCCAGTAATTTTGTCCACTTGACCCCCCAACAATATGTGAAAAATCTATGACGCACCCCACCCCCGCATGACGAGGTGATGTCCTGTGGGGGGTACAGCAGGGGTGGATGTGGTTGTGGTGCTGGTGTGTATCAAGGTTGGAATGCATTTTTTTGAAAAATTTGAAGCAGTTTGGGTTCTGTTTGTGGACAAAAAGAAGAAGATGGATCCACACAGGTTTGTGTGTATACAGAATCTGTTCACAAGACGACTTGAAAATCTCTTCCTTATAACACATATCACACAAGTCAGATGTGATGGCTGCTCCACAACACAATTGGACACTTTTATTACAAGACACCCCTGCATGTAACTAGCTGAGTGTTACTAGAGTGTTCTAACCTTACAATTACAATTAGTCATTTGGCAGACACTTTTATCAAATCAAATATCATCTGGGGCAGTTCTGGGGCTCAGTATCTTGCCCAAGGATACTTGGGAAGTGGACCACCAAGGCCAGGGATCAAATCACTGACCTCCTGATCGGTGGACGACCTCCTGAGCCACAGCCGCCCCAAGTTCAAGCTATTTTCAACTTTCCAACCATCATGAAAAATGAAGGAAATTACTACTGATTCTGAAAATAAGCAGATTCACCCTTTATTTATTCCACAGAGCAGTTCCATGGTTTCTCTACTTGTGTCTCAAATACAGAGGTAATTAGAGTATACAGAGTTATCATCCACCTCACATCAGCATTTCATTTGGAAAGTGATGTCCTCAGGCAGTGAACAGCAGGTTTTTAGCTGATGGGAGCTTAGCAGCACATTATGAATATGCCTCCTGCACTGCTTTTATCAGCGTGGCCTTGTCTCCACTGGCTCTGTTGTAGATATGATAATACATTCAATAACATGGTTTTCTATCTCAGATTATATTTTCTCCAGAAACAATCAGGGATACTATTTTTTTTCTTCCTCTTCCTAGAAAATGTTGAGTTGTTTTCACTGTGAAACAAAATAGCCCATTTCCAGACAAGCTGTTGAGTGCTTGAGGTAATGCTCTTATATTCAGCATCACCTGCACTGCAAGAGTAAAAGCCTCAGATAAGAAAAAAAGAAAGAAAGAAAAGAAGAAATGTTCAAGTGGGATATCTAGCTGGCAGAATCCATTTGGAGTGAGCAAGCAATTGCTGCTCATTGACACGGCAATGTCTTAAGCCTGGTTGGTGAATGAATATTTTTGCAAATATATTGCATGATTTTACAGTAGAAGACCTGCACCAGATGCAAGCACAGTAAAAAGCAAGACAATAATCTGCGAGGGAAGCATGGTGTGTGACTGTGATCAGCTCTTATTTCACTTTCAGGAGCCCAAACAATTTTTCAATATCATGTAGGATGCACAACAACACACAGAGAGGAGGAATAAAACTCATTCACTACAGAGAGTGTGGCTGCAGTGAAATGTTTTCATACAGCACATGATTCTGAAAGCAGGACAGTGAAACAGATCGCTGTTTGTTTCTGCTGTGTCGTCTGGGGACAGTAAACCTACGCAGACACAGTGTGCACTCTTAAATGAAGAGATACTATGTAACTAAAAGCTTATTAGCTCATCAAAGGCTTTTGGAGTCCTCTCGCTTCTCTGGTTGCTAAGCTCAAAGTGTCAATGTTAGCAGAAAGGATCTCATTAATTTTTGGTGGATGAAGAACAGTGGCCACTACTCAGGAGTAAACAGCAAGGTTTTAATAATAATGGGCTGACAGCTGGGGCTTTTTGTCTCTCTTGCTGTTAGCTGTCCTCTGACGGCATAATAAGAGGTGTTTTGGTGCTGTTGCTCACCAGAGGAGAGGAGAATAGACTCTGAAAAGGTAAGAAAGAGAGGCACCACAAGGAGTCCTTTGACAAGAATGAACCCTGAGGAACAGAGACGCAGAACAACAGAGATCACTTCTCAATACCATCTGCGAAAACAAGACCAATTGAGACAGTTCACTTACATACAGTTGCAGAACAAGAGGATCCAAAGTTATCAGGTTATAATGCACCTGTCCTGTTAGTCTCAATCACAGTGTGGGGCTGCAAGAGACACTGCATTTATACTGAAGGGGAATCAGCCAAAGCATTCCCTTTATTATGATTGGATCATAGAAATGCTGACACCATGAGTGCAATAGCTCTTCTTTTCTTCATTTTGTTTATTTAATTGGATCCTCATAAACTGCTAAAGCATGGTAATGTTCCTGTGGAGCACACATTACAAATGTCAAAATAAAACAATACACTCGTGAAAGAAAGGTCCAAAGGAAAAGAAAAATTCAAGTATTAAAAGCAACCAATATTGCTACAACACAAAAACAACTATCAAAAATATCCAGAAATACCTCACATTACATACACTGTATAATATAGACAAAATAAAGGCAGAGTGTGGAAAAACAAGCACAGACATTACAGAACTAACTGCATTTAAGCACATAACCCTCCATGAAATTCATGAAAACTAAGACTGCTCAGAGAATCACATGGTGCTTTATGTGCCGTCCATCTGCTTGTGTTTCTTAGAAGTGTAAGAACTTTTTTCATCCTCTAATACTATTTGGTAACTTGTTCTATTCTACAGAAGCCATATACATAACTGCTAAGAGCCCAGCACAGCCACTTATTTGCGTTGGTAACTGATGTGTTCTGGGTCCAGCTTTTAAGGCAAATGTTATGCCTGACTTTTCCAAGGAAAAGGCAGGGCCCATTGTGCCGGAAGCTTTATTAATTCATGTCTCAATAGGTAGGAGGAGAAGATCGGTCCATCTCTCCAGAAACATCACATCATTGAATTTAACATGTATTCCATGTCAGCCACAGTATGTTCTAAAACATGGGGATGTTGGACTTTTTAGCACATTTAAGTTAGCTCTTTTAAATGTTAGGTCTTTGGCAGGCAAATCATTCTTAATCAATGACTTTATCATCAAACACAAGCTTGATTTTATGTTTTTAACTGAAACTTGGTTAGGACAAGATAACAGCACAGCAGTTCTCAATGAGTCAGTCCCTCCAAATTTCAGTTTCATAAGTGAAGTAAGAATGCATAAGAGAGGAGGTGGAGTCGCCACTTTGTTTAATGATAGCATTCAATTCAATAGAATCTCTTATGGTCAGTTTGAATCTTTTGAATATGTTGCTATTCAATCAAAGTCTCCCTGTTGATCAGTCTTTGTAAGCATCTACAAGCCCCCAAAATACAATGCAAAGTTTTCTGATGAGTCTGCCAATCTACTGTCTGTTGTTTGCATTGATTTTGACTGTGTTGTGTTAGTGGGTGACTTCAACATTCATGTTGATAATCTCAAAGATGGATGTGGTAAAGAACTTTTAAACATCCTGGATCATTTTGGCCTCAACACGTAACACATTCAACACATAACAAAGGGCATATATTAGATTTGGTTATCTCCAAAGGGCTTAATATCTCTGAGGTTGTGGTGACAGATGTTGCTCTTTCTGATCATTACTGTGTGTCATTTCAAATGACAACACCTGCTATTCTTAACAAAAGTGGCACAGAGGTAATCAAAAAGCGTTATATTAATGATAACACCTGTGTAGTCTTCACTCAGTCTTTTACACCATCACCAACACTGCCCTCAGCTTCAACTGATGACCTTGTAAATAGTTACAATTCCAAATGTAGCAGTACGATGTGCTGCTTTGGCTGAGTCCAGGTGGGTCTACTGCTCTGTACTCTACCTGGCACATTACCCTATCAGCGTAGAGAGCGAGGGTATAAAAAGGAGACTGGGTTCCTCCCTCACCCTCTCTCTCTTCCTGGCTCGAACGCCCCTCTGCTTCCGGCCCTCTGTTTCCTCCTCCGTTCGCCATGCAGGTAGGTACGCGGCTGCATTATCGGTGGGTTATTTTTAGCTCTCACTAGCTCTTTTTTTTTAAATGATTCGACTTTGCGTTTTAGTGGTTCATCGTGCTCAAGGGGAGGGCAGCGATCTCCGTTGTTTGCTATAAACACTAAGAAGACCAGGTACGGATACATTAGCGTATGTTCAGCTCTAGCACTAGCCTGTTAGCCCAGGTGTTAAACGTCTCACTGGTCTGTTTCCATAGCGGATTCTAATGCAGCACCGGCGTACCACAGACGCTCCCTCTTCACACGGAACCGTGTAGAGCCTCCTCGTCTTCCTCCTCACCTGGAGCACACCTGCTGATCTGGACATTAAGATCAGTGCAGGAACACTGCTGCTTCGCCCTGCTGTCTCACCAACCCTCATTGACTGTAGCGTCTTTGCATGCCGCTTCTGCTTCGCTCGCCACTGCCCGCTTCGCTTGCTGTCGCTGCTACTGCTTCGTTCAGGGAGTGAATTTAGGTGGCTGCCTAGCCCCTGGTACTCCAACCCAGCTTATTTCTTAATATTGGACTCCAGCGGTGGTTGCACCGCGCTGTGGACTGTGTGTGCGTGAGCGCCTGCGTGCGTGCGTGGAGGAGTGAGTGCGTGCTGGGTGGGTGAGGTGGGGTTAGGGGATCTTACGTGTTTCTTTTGATTATAGAGTATTATTTTGACGTCATTGGTTGGTTAGTTATTCTTTAGTTTTTATTTCAAATTAAGGGTTATGTACATTTGTTTTTGTTTCTCTGGCCAGAGACCTGGGTTCTTTGTTTCCTTTTTTTGTTTGTTGGTTATTTCTTTTTGTTTGTCCTTTGTGAGTTTTAATCAAAACAACCAATATTGTGACTAATTGTGTTCTCCCCTCTCCTTTTAGTTGTTGGGAGCCGACGGTGGTGGTGGTGTCCTGGGTGGCGGTGTCCTTAGCGTGTCCTGTGATTCTTGAGTTTAGTTTGCGGTGTATTTCACGTTTGGCTGGGTGGCACGTATGAGTGGGGTGGTCCTCCTTTAAGTTGGGTTCCCTCCCCCAGGTCCCCCCCTAGCACTGTCGGTAAGCCTCACTATTGGAGCAGAGTGTTACCACTTTAGTTTCCTTTAATGTTCCTTTTTTTATCTGGAGTGTAATCAGTTTAATAAATTTGAGCATTTGTTAACATTGAACCACATCTCCTGCCCTGCTTTGTATTCCTTACCTGCATGCCTTGTCTACTACAATTTCTGTTCATCCGCAATTCCCTGGGTGAAATTCCCAGGGTGGCGTTGTCGGTTTTCCTGTCAAATTCATATACTTTGATTTTTACCATAATATTGTATTAGCCCTCGTACCGCCACACAAATTATGACTGTTATTGACTCCATCGCCCCAATTAAGACCAAAGTTTTGTCCGGAAGGAGAAAGGCACCTTGGAGAAACACCACACTGGTCGAAGTCCAGAAAAGAGTATGCAGACAGGCAGAGCGCAGGTGGCGAAAAACCAAACTCCAGGTTCATGATGAGATTTACAAAAACAGTCTCCACACCTATAACCATGAACAAAAGAAGGCAAGGCAAGCATTCTTCTCAGATTATCAACAGAAACTGTAATAATGCCTGCACTTTGTTTTCTGTTGTGGACAGACTGACAAACCCTACAGCATCAGTCCCTCCTGAACTGCTATCCAACAAGTCATGCAATGATTTTGCAGCCTTTTTTACAGATAAAATTTCAAGGATAAGACAAACGGTGCACAGCTTCAGCTCAGGCAAAATGATAAGTCCATCTGTGCCTTCTTGTTCTCCAATTAATCTAGCACATTTTAACCTTCTAGATCATACAAGACTGACAGAAACTGTATCAGTTAAAATCCACAACATGCTGCCTTGATACTCTGCCAACAAACTTTTTTTAAAAATATTTTTAATTGCATAGCTCCAGATGTGTTGCAGATGAATAATTCTCTTCAGACCGGTCAGTTTCCCCAGGCCTTGAAAACTGCACTAATAAAACCTCTCCAAAAAAAAAAAAAACTAATCTGGATGCTTCAGTAATAAGTAACTACAGGCCAATATCAAATCTTTCCTCTCTAGGAAAAATTATTGAAAGGGTTGTTTTTCAACAAATGAATGCTTTCATGATGCAGAACAGGCTTTTTAATGCATTTCAGTCTGGATTTTGTCCACACCAGATCACTGAGACTGTATTAATCAAAGTTTTAAATGACATACATCTGAATAATGATGCTTCCAAAACCTCAGTCTTAGTATTATTAGATCTCAGTGCTGCCTTTGATACGGTTGATCATGACATACTTCTTGACAGACTGGAAAAGTGGGTGGGACTTACTGGCACTGTACTACACTGGTTCAATTTACAGGATAGACTACTTTGTGTCAATTGGTGAGCATGTGTCTGAACAAAAAAAGATTGTGTGGGGTGCCACAAGGGTCCATTCTTGGACCACTTCTTTTCAATATCTACATGTTGCCCCTAGCTCAGATTATGGAGCATCATAATATTTCTTATCATACTTACGCAGATGATACACAACTTTATTTTTCTGTCATCACATGACTACAGTCCCTTACTTTCACTAAGTGAGTGTATTCATCAAATCATTGAGTGGATGTGCCAGAATTTTCCTCAGCTTAATGCAGATAAGACAGTTAAGTGATTGTATTTGGCCCCAAAAATGAAAGGTCAAAGATCAGTGCTCACTTTAACTCCATGTCACTGACAACAACAGATAAAGCCAGAAATCTTAGTGTAATTATTTATTCTGATCTGAATTTTAACAACCATTTAAAGCTCATTACCAAATCAGCCTACTACCTACTGAAAAAATATAACAAGAATTAAGGGATGTCTGTCCAAAGAAGACATGGAAAAACTAGTTCATGTTTTCATTTTCAGTAGGTTGGACTATTGCAATGGAGTCTTTACTGGCCTAAACAAAAAAAAACAAAAAAAAAAAAAAAACAATTAGGGAACTACAGCTGATTCAAAATGCTGCTGCACGAGTCCTTACAAACACCAGAAAAATGGACCATATCACACCAGTCCTCAGATCACTACATTGGCTTCCTGTGAGTCAAAGAATAGACATTAAAATCTTACTGTTGGTCTACAAAGCATTAAATGGTCTAGGACCAAAATATATTCTAGATTTATTAACCCCATATGAAGTATCCAGACCTCTCAGGTCATCAGGGACAGGTCTATTGTGTGTTCCCAGAATCAGAAACCAAGTGCAGCAGCTTTCAGTTATTATGCTTCTCACGTGTGGAACGTTCTCCCTGCACACCTGAGGTCTGCACCAACTGTCAGTTCATTTAAATTAGGGTTGAAAACATTATTATCACATAATAATCTGGACAGTAAGCCTCATCAGTTGTTAATGAAGAAACAGTTTTTTCTGCAGCATCACCAACCTTAGGTCACTACAGTTTTTAAGGCGAATATTCATCCCATCCACTGTCGTTGAATTTCCTCTTTTATGAAGTGAGATCAAAGTAATGTTCAATGACATTTGAGAGAGAGGATGTATATAGCAATTTATCAATTTTAGCTTTCAGTTTCGAGATTCTATTTTTGCTTTTATTTACAATGGCCAACTAGTGCCATGATTTATGTCCATATTCATATCTCTTATGTTTAACAGAGAAAATACAGAGGACATGGCCTTAGTGTCCTCACATTTTGGCAAAGTTCCAGGCTACTGGAACATGTATCCAGCACTAAGAATTTTATTTTAGAATTATAATACTAAAAAGTGTGTCTAACAAAGTCTTTAATTGACATTCCTACTAAGTTAAAGCCCAGACAGGGAATTGGGGAAAATATTGTTTTACTAAATATTCTAAAATTGAACATTGTGTAATTAATAGACTGAAAACAAGTGAGTGACAACATGTTAGAGAATTCTTATTGTTAATTGTTAAATTATATCTCAAAGTACATCCCTTGGTCTTGAGGGCAGACTTTGTGATTTGAGGACCCTGGGCAAACTCATGCATGGGCCTTTTGTCTTGTTTTCACTCTAATTGAGAATGGTGGTATTGGCAGTGGTAGAAGAAGTAGTCAGATCTTTTAATTACAGAAAACTATAAACACCACATTGTAAAAGTACTATGTTCAAAATGTTACTCAGGGGGTTGATGAGCCAGGAAAACTCTGGCCTTGAGAGTTGTTTCAGTTGGACTCACAGACAAGAATATTGCCTTTGTGAGTACAGTTATTACTTTCTGCTGTTCTTCCTTCAGAAAAGCCCAGTGTGATAACTCTGTTTCACTGTTTAGTGCTGTCGTATCCTGCATCATACCTTAAGTCTTCAAGCCGTTTTTGGCAAAAAGTCACAGTGACTTGTCCAGTAATGGGAAAATCTGTTAATAGTAAAGTGCAGGGGGTGATACATTATGGTGATAAAATAAGTTTTGAGGGAGTTTTGTATATTATTGGAGGATATACAATTGTATATGTTTATATACAAATATCATCGTACACCTACAGCTGTTGGCACAGAACAAAGCACATAATCTTAATATAATGTAACCACCCTTATTTTGAGGGTCAGAGGTCTTTTCATCATTATTAATTAATCTGATGGCTTAATTTAGTCATTTATTAGCTCTGAGTATCAACTGACCTCTGCATCAGTGTTCTTTTTCTACCATATGAACCTTTGCAAGCTCAAGAAGAATTCCAGCAGTATTGGCTACAGGACAACTATTAGCATGTGCACTGAAATCAGGAAGGAAAGACACTGAAAGATATGCGGAAACCAAAATACAGACAGGACAAGTTAACGTCTTGATCAAATTTACTTTGTTCGTATATACGTACAATACAAGGCAAAAACTCCCCTAAGTCATTCCTCATCCAACGAGAGTCTCTCTGTGGACATCACAGGCCAACAGATATATTACAGGATTCATCTGGGCCCCTCTGCAGCTAAATAAATGTCCCCCATAATCTATCAGGGCCCTGGCTATGGAGTAGACTGGGCAGCGTGAGTTTTATCAGCCTGGTAATTGTTCATGTTGACACACATTGTCTTCGAGAGGATGGGATGGTGAGAGGCATTCCGCCTTATTAATGGTTTCTAATAAAGACAGGCATTTATCAGGCATTTTATGGCACTGTCAGACAGGGGAGGTTTTACACACACACACACACACACACACACACACACACACGCACACACGCACGCGCACACACACACACACACACACACACACACACACACACACACGTAAGCACCCATGGAGGCCACTCTTTCTGTCCACCCACAGCTTTAAAAAAGGACTTCATTTTTTAAAAAAACTGATAACTGCAAATGATAACAGTTGGATATATTTGGATGGAGATGGTGACTCCTGTTTCTGTTTGAAGATAGTCTCTGGTCTCTGCCGTCAGTGAGTGAGTATCCTCCTTGGTCTTTCTCTGGTCATCCATTGACACCTAATCCATGACCTTTGACCTCTTCCCAGTGGCTGCTGGGAGTGGTGTTGGTCTGCTTCTCTAATGATGTAGTGTCACATGTAATGTCAGACACCACTCCGGTCTTCCTGTCTTCAGGGTGGACCAGGAGAGATCTTAAGGTGCTGCATGGTTCAGTCAACACTTTCTTTTTTAATGGGTACATTACATGATATACATACAAGTGCAGTCCGACTTTCATGCCTCATCACAGACCTGCGATCAGTGCTTACCCTGTTATTAACCATAACCTCCATATTTTCCTAACCTTAACCATACTGTTGCTATGGCCAGATCCTCTAGATCTTCAGCCGTGCCAGTAGCTCTGTGAGGGTGTACTCTGGCACAGTGGTTCTTTCAGGTTAATTCTAACATCACAGCGCTAGATGAAGAGTCAGAGATTTAAGTAATTCATCTGAATTAATAGAGTAATAGAGATATTTCAGTCTCAAGGTAGTCCAACCACTTGTCACCACGAGAGTTACACTGCAAGCATTATCAAAATAAAGATACAATGTTAGAATGGTGTTAAGAGGAGTGTTGACAAGTTGTCTTTGCAGAATGTGTAATGAACAAGAGCTGTGGGGGAGGTGGTTACCTATATCCCACATGCTGTTTAGGTACTGCCTAAACTGCCTGAACTCTTGACATAATCAATACATTATATCTTTATTTTATCTTTCTTCATATGTTTCAAGCCACTGCCGACATTTTCAGTGTTAAACCAGGACCATCTTTCCCTTAACCTCAATCAAATGCTTTGAGCGGCTTGAATAAAGATCTAAAAATAGTGATCGGGCTATACTTGCCAAGATTGGATATTTTAGGAAAACAAGTTGTGGCAAACAGTAAAGGCATCACCTACTTACAGTTGCTTGAACACTCAGCAAATTTTCTATGCCATGAAGAAATTCTGGTGAGAAGATTTGTTACATTGTTGTATTCATTTGCATTGCCCTAAATCCTTTCATATTTAAGGACAATGATCCAGAAAATACTGGTATCCACTTTTTAAAAAACAAATCCCAAATCCAAACAAATCACATCTCAATACGTGCTCAATGTGTATTCACACTGTTCACTTGTGATCAGGGGCCCGTTTCACAAAGGAGGTTCAACAAACTCCGAGTCTAATCCTGAACCTTGAGTTGATCTAGCCTAACATAGGAAACTCAGAGTTTCCAGTTTCAGAACAGGTGATTTGAGTTAGTTCAATCAACTCAGAGTAGATTAACTCAGAGTTAAGCAGTGCACCACAACTATAAAAAGCCAACATCAATGGAGCCCCGATTCGACGAGTCACCATGGCAACGGGGAAGAGGAGGGCTGTGTTTTTTACCGCACTAGAACTGGAAATCTTAATGCGCTCATATGGCGAGTTTGAACACGTTTTTAGAAAAAAGTGCAACACTGCAGCAGCTGCAAAAGAGAGGGAGACGGCATGGGAGAACATTGCTGCTTGGGTCAGTGCGTAAGTTTAAATGCAGTCCTTTGCAATCACAATAATATTCCAGGGGAAAACTGCTTTAATGGTAGCTCATTAATTTATTTCATGTAGGTGCAATCCTGCGGGGGAGAAGCGCACTTGGCAGCAGTTTAAGATGAAATATAAAAACATTGTTCAAACAGGTAAGACCTCGGCATAATTTAATGGGGGTACCTAATTTTGATCATGTTTTACAGTGTAAAGTAAATATTAAGTGGCTGTTGTTTTATCCCCAACATAATGCTGTTTTCACACACATAAATGTCTTCTCATCTGTATCATATTCTGTTAAATAATTAAGCCTATTTAAACCATCACAGACTTCTGCTCAGCCGACAGAAAGAAGACAGATGAACGCAAAAACGGGTGGTGGCCCAGCACTGCCACCTCTAACGGAGGCAGAGGAGCTGGCCCTAAGCCAGAATTTAGGAAGGCCAGTGGCTGAGGGAATCCCTGGAGGGAGCTCATCTTCAGAGCTTACCCCCCAAGACACAAGTGCCTTTATAAAATGTAATATGCCTAGGCCTATATATCTTTTATAAGCCCATTCATAAAAATATTTATTTCCCCCTCATGTCTTTTTTTTTCTTTTGTCCCAACAGATTCTGATGGTGCTATCTGCCTGGTGGAGGCCCCTCACACCACAACAGACCTTGTGACTGTAAATAGGCAATACTTTTGCCTATTTATTTTGCTAAATGGTAGTTTAAGTATACTGAAACATGTCACTCATCTAGGATGAAGAGCACGAGGGAACTGTGTCTGTTGCCTTTACAGAGGGGGATCCAGAAAGGCCTATAGAGGTAACATCTTGATATGTTACTGATAGTTTTCTTCCCATTTACATTTCTTAACATTCTAGTGGAATATAGAGTGTGACATTTAGCCTACACTGAAGTATTAACACATTCTCACCCTTTTTAACAGGGCATGGCTGGGCAGCAGCAAGAGAATCCCTCAACTTCTACTGTACAGATTGACACAGTAAGATGGATGTTCAGTAAACACCAGAGGTTCATTCTGTGGAATTCATGTGCAACTGTATAATTTAATGTCCTCCTTATGTAATCCCAGTTACCAGTAAAAGAGATTTATAAAATTCACCTGCTGAAAAAAATCCAAAAAAACAGCAAAGAAATGCAATACTTGGACCGCCAGATTAGGAGGGCAGATCTAGAAATTGAAATACTGGAGCACAAATTAGAGGTGGTCATGGTCACAGGTGAATTATGTTAATTATGTTAACTATTGGAACATTAACTAAACTAGCTCTTGTATTTGTAGGAAATAAAGAAGACCAAATGAAGTGTGTATTGTGTCTTTATTTGACTGCTGTGGTGGTGGTGGTGGTGATGGTGATGATGGTGACTCAATCTCTGAAGTGACTATGGCATATGGTGTCTCTGACTGCTCTGCCGTCCTGCATAGCTGGCAGGTGGATGGGGTCATCATCAAGGTCTTCAATTTGTAGGGCAGGGTGTTGCTCTCCTCTAATAGTGGCATTATGAAGAACAACACAGGCCCTCTCAGGGGTCACCCTGAGGTGACGTAGGCACTGGAAACGGGCTTTCAGCAGGCCTATGGTCATCTCCACCTGGGCTCTCGTCCTGCAGTGAGCCCGGTTGAAGCTCTGTTGGGGGCCTGGTTCAGGGTCAGGGTAAGGGGTCAGCAGCCTAGGTTGGCATGGGTAACCTCTGTCACCCAGCAGAAGGCCATCAAACTCTCCTGGAATGTGTAGTGGACACATCAGAGTATATTAAAGGATGTAGACAAATGAATTATATTGTGCAAATCTTTAGGCTGCTTACCACGTTGCAGTCAGAAATTAGGTATGCAGCATCACATATGATCTTGACAGTGCAGAGAATGACAGATGTTGAATTATGATGCAGTCTTTAACATTTTGAAACAGTAGTCAATCTACATGTACCTGCACATTTATGCTGTGAATGGACTTCCTATTCACATAATCTGCTTCATTATGTGAGGGGATGTGTATGCCATCTATGTTGCCAATCACACTGGGAAATCCTAAAAGAAATTAAAATTACTAATCCCAGTCTGAGGTTGCAGCACAATGTCATTAATGGAATATAATTTAAAATTCATTTTAAACCTGCAATCCCGTGAACTCCTCCTTGATGGCTCTGACAGGTTTATGTCCAGGGAAAACCACAAAGATGGGTATTTGCTGTTTCAGGGCGAGGCACACTTTTCTGACCGCCCTGCATACAGTTGCCTTACTGAAGTGCTCTGCATCTCCGATATTATACAAAACACTCCCATTTGCAAAGAAGCGCGGTGCAACACACAATATCTGCTGGGATGTGAGAGCATGACTACGGCTGGTAATGTTGCAAATGTAAGGACGGATTAGGTTGTGTATGTAGATGATGGACTGTGTTGTGAAATGGTACCGTTCAAAAAGATAATTGTCTGTAAATGCCAGAACATCTATGCGCGGTCTGATAACCATCTCCCGACGAATATTTAATTCCCTGCGCAGTAATGCTGCACCTTCATCCGCGGGATCGTTGTCAAAAGGACATGCCATGTTAGTGAAAAAAGTGGACTTCTAATATAGGCCTACTGACTGATTTTTTTAAATAACAGATGACAGAACTATGTTATGCCAAAACTTGCCTGCTGACTGAATGAATGAGGAAATCAAATACAGTGTGTGGCTGACAGAGGGTGGAGACAGAGAGAAACTCGAGGTTCATTGAGAAAAACCTGGTCCCGACCAGGTTAGGTTCATAGAGTCTGTTACCATGGTAACTGACAGAGAGCTTAAGTTTCCTCTCTCTGTGAAACAGGCTAGAGTTACCCCTCCTCCTCTGGTTTGAGTTTTCACGAAACCTGCTTTGTGAAACGGGCCCCAGATCACCCTAGACAGTAAAGTGTAAACAGGGCCTAAGTGGCCCCTGCAGCCTTACTCTCTTTTACATTTGTGTGAACAGGATAATTATTCCAAAAGCCTCTCACTCACCCTTCATAAGCTCTTTTTCCTCTTTCATTTTTTCTACCATTCAATCAATCAATCAATCAATCAATCAAACTTTATTTGTATAGCACCTTCCATACATAAAAATGCAACACAAGGTGCTTGACAAAAGATAAAAAAATAAAACAGTAATAAAATAGCAAACACCCCCCCAAACACACCCACAGACCTACAAAACCACCGCACATCATGCACACACACACACACACACACACACACACACACACACACACACACACACACACACACACACACCCCAACGAAACTGTCGGTGTAATAATATGGCAGGGCACTGAGGACTCATGAGAGGTAAAAGAAAAAGAAAAGCTCATCCACACTGCGAAGGATCACAGCCCATGACCATAGGGAGCGCCGCTGCAACAGAGACCCTCGACCCAGATAAACCGGGGTGGACCCCATACACAGAGCAGAGCCCCCCGGTCCCCTGACCCGGGCAGACTGGGGTGGACTCCACACACAGGGCAGAGCCCCCAGTCCTCCAGGCCCAAGGGGTCCCCAGGACGACGCCCCAGCAGGCAGACCAGACACACCTACCAGCATGGAGGCCCCTCATGAGGAAACACTGGAGCTAAAAGCTAAAAGACAATAGAATTAAAAGACCTGAAACCTAAAAGACAATAGAATAAAAGACTTCAAACCTAAAATTGAATAAAATAAAAGGACCTAAAAGCTAAAAGACAATGGGCTAGGGTAAAACATGTCTGAATTAAAAGAGTAAAAGAAATCAATTGAAAGCCAAACTATAACGGCGAGTCTTGAGCCTCCTTTTAAAAATACCAACGGTCTCTGCGGTCCTGATGCACTCTGGCAGGCTGATCCAAAGCTTCGGACCATGATGGCTGAATGCTGCTTCCCCGTGGGCTTTGGTCCAAACCCTTGGAACAGCTAAAAGGCTGGTGCCAGAGGACCTCAGGATCCGCGAGGACTGATATGATAAAAGCAGGTCAGATAAATAAGATGGCCCAAGACCGTTAAGACACTTAAAAACTAATAAAAGCACCTTAAAATCGATCCTGAAACACACGGGGAGCCAATGCAGCGATTCTAAAACTGGTGTAATGTGCTCCCGCCCTCTGGTCCTCGTCAGCACACATGCAGCTGAGTTCTGGAGTAATTGTAAGTTATAGATAGTCTTTTTGGGAAGACCAGAGAGCAGAGAGATAAAAGCATGCATCAGTACCTCCGTGTTAGCCTGAGAGAGAAAGGGGCTATATTTTTAAGATGGTAAAAACCTATCTTTGCTACATTTTTAATATGAAGAATAAAACTAAGCTCAGAGTCAAAAATGATGCCTAGGTTCTGAACAGATTGTGAGGGTGTTTTATAACTAAAATCTCTGTTTTATCCTGGTTGAGCTGTAGGAAGTTTGCTGCCATCCATGACTTAATGTCTAAAATACAGTTTAAAAGGGTATCAATAGGCCCCATGTCATCAGGAGACACGGCAATGTAAAGCTGTGTATTGTCAGCGTAGCTGTGGAAGCTGATGCCGTGTCTCCTGATGACATCCCCAAGGGGAAGCATGTAAAGATTGAAAAGTACTGGACCTAAAATCGACCCTTGGGGTACCCTACGCTTCATTTCAGTTCTGGAGGAACATGTATCCAAACTTACATAGAAACAACGGTTATGAGATAGGAGTAAAACCAATTCAAAACAGTACCAGAGAGGCCCACCAGGAGTCATTTAATAAAATGTGGTGATCTACTGTATCAAAGGCAGCACTTAGATCCAGTAGCACCAGGACTGTGAGTTTTTGTGAGTCCGCATTACACCTGATCATTTAAAATCTTTAAAAGGGCTGTCTCGGTACCGTGGTTCACTCTAAAACCATCCATCCATCCATTTTCTATACCGCCTATCCCTTTCAGAGTTGCGGGGGGGCTGGAGCCTATCCCAGCTGTCAACGGGCAAGAGGCGGGGTACACCCTGGACCAGTCGGCAGTTGATCGCAGGGCAACACACAAGACAAACAACCATTAACACTCACACTCACACCTCGGGGCAATTTTAGAATCACCAATTCACCTGATGAGCATGTTTTTGGTCTGTGGGAGGAAGCCAGAGTGCCCGGAGAGAACCCACGCATGCATGGGAAGAACATGCAAACTTCACACAGAAAGGCTCTGCCCGGGGATCGAACTGGCAACTTTCTTGCTGTGAGGCACGCGCACTACCTGCTGCGCCACCGTGCTGCCCCACTCTAAAACCATACTGATATTTCTCTAAAATGTTGTTAGTATTTAAAAAATAATTTAGTTGGTTAAAAACCAGTTTTTCTAAAATCTTACTTTAAAAGGGTAAGTTGGATACAGGTCTGTAGTTATTAAGAATGCTGGGGTCTAAATTGCTCTTCTTCAGAAGGGGCTTCACCACTGCCGCTTTGAAGGCAGCAGGGAAGACACCCGTCTGAAGAGAGCAATACACTATATTTAAGATCTGTTCCTCAAAGGATCCATAAAATGTCTTTAAAAGTGATGTGGGAATTGGATCTAAAAGGCAGGTTGTTGAATATACCTGGCAGAAAACTCGACCAAGTGTCCTCGCATCGACCAGGGCAAAACTCTCCAGTTTTTCCTCGGGTAAAATCGACTGTCCAGGTGTGTTAAAAGTTGCGGTCTGATGTGATACAAGACTGGATCCGATGTCTGCAAAGTCCTCGCAGAGGGCGTCCATTGGTGTCTCTGGGGATTTTTAAAAAATTGTGTTAGTTAAAAGATCGAAGGTGGAGAAAAGTAATTTTGGGTTGTTTTTATTATCTGAGATGAGTTTTGAGAAATGGGACATTCTTGCCTGTTTGACTGGTTTGTATGATTTGAATATTTCATAATGGACTGTGAGTTTATTTTTTTCTCCAATTTCTCTCTGCAATCCTGTATCGTCTTTTTGATTTTTTATTTTCATCTTTACTTCTCCACGGGCATAAAGGTTTTGTTTTTACTTAAGTGGAGCCACGGAGTCTAAAGTTAAACCCAAATTCCTGTTAAAATTGTCAACAAGTGCTCTGTAAAATCTCGATAAAATTTGCAGCCACCTCAGAAATTCGGTGGCATTTCCTGACTGTTCTCACCGGGGCGTCCTGATGGTTAAAACTGGCGATGTTAAAATACACACAATAATGGTCAGACACAACAGAGGACACACCAGTGGAGAGGCCATAGGTTATGACCAGGTCCAGGGTGTGTCCTCTGTTGTGAGTTGGCTGTGTGACGTGCTGGTTAAAATCCACGCAATTTAAAAGGTTTAAGAATTCTCTGGACAGTGAGTCCGAGGTGTTAGCCACGTGCAGGTTAAAATCGCCAGTTATTAAAATTCTGTTATAAGAGATGTGTATGATTGATAAAAGCTCTGAAAATTCACTGATAAAAGCAGTGGAATGATGGGGTGGTCTATAAACAGTGATGCAGAGAACAGGAGGACTGCTAAAAACAAAGGCGTGATGCTCAAAAGATGAGTAACTGTTAAAGTAGACTTTCTTTGACAATAAAACATTATTAAAAATTGATGCAGTCCCGCCTCCTCTCTTGCCTCCCCTGGTGGAGAATAAAAAGTTAAAATTTGGTGGGCAAGCCTCAGTGAGAACAACTGGTGCCTCTGTGCCAAGCCATGTTTCTGTTAAAAGTAATCCATCTAACTTCCATCCATCCATTATCTATACCGCCTATCCCTTTTGGGGTTGCGGGGGGCTGGAGCCTATCCCAGCTACAATGGGCGAGAGGCGGGGTACACCCTGAACCGGTCGCCAGCCGATTGCAGGGCCGATGCATGACAGACAAACATTCACACTCACACTCACACCTACGGACAATTTAGAGTCACCAATTAACCTAATGAGCATGTTTTTGGTCTGTGGGAGGAAGCCGGAGTACCCGGAGAGAACCCACACATGCACGGGAAGAACATGCAAACTTCACACAGAAAGGCCCCGCCTGACCCGGGGATCGAACCGGCAACCTTCTTGCTGTGAGGCACGCGCACTACCTGCTGCACCACCGTGCAGCCCATCCATCTAACTTGTTCTCTAAAATCAGGTCATTTATGATAAAAAAATTGTTTAAAAGAGAGCGCACATTCAGCACAGCCAGGTTAATGTTCATGCTGAACGTGCGCTCATGATCACAGGGAGATAAAATGTCCGGGTGTACGAGATTATCTCTATTAAAAGCACTCTGTCTGTGAGTCTGGGGAAAATGTCTGCCTGTAATGGTTTGTATCGGGAAGATGTCCGGTTTAGGTGGTAGTGACAACTGTGGGGACTGTGGGGGGGCTAGTTAGTGTAATGAGGGAAGAGGGGGCGAGGTGGTGGAGGTTGTGAGGTCCCGTGACTGGATGATCCGTGGTCTGCGCTGTATGTCCGGACAGACGGATGCGGTGTGGGGGATGTTTTATCGAGCCTGGGAGAGGGATTCATCGCTGGCTTTGGACGAGGAAGACCACCGGAGCGCAGGAGCACGGCCTCCTTCAGGATCTGACGTCGGGCAGGAGAGGTCATGGACCAGGATGAGGACCATTGAAAAGAGCCCCGCGGAGCAGGTGTCCGGGTGTAAAGGAGTGGAGCTGACTGGGACCTTGGGTTGAGCCCCGAGCTGGAACCAGGGGTCCTCAAGACCAGAACCAGCGGCCGGTGCGGTAGCAGTGGCCTGCATAGAGCCGAGTATCAAGGCAGCGGCAGAGCAGAAGCAGCAGCGGGTGGAGTGGAACCCGCGACCGGGGCTGAAGTAGTGCGCTGCGTGGAGTCAGTAGCCGAAGGAATGTAAACAACAGCCGAGTAGGGAGCTGTGGCCTCAAGCTCTTTACTGGAGACTTGTGCAGGGCCAAAGAGGATCGTGTCCAGGTATCTCTCAGCTTCCTGCATTTTGTAGAGAGTGGAAATCCTCTGCTCCAGCTCAGTGATTTTCTTGCTGAGGGCGAAACAGCTTTAACAGCCAGATGGCGAGGTAAGTGGAGCCATGGCTAACTGAGCTGTGCTTAGCTAGTTTAGTTTGCTTGAGATCAATGCGTCTGATTACTAAAATTGTTTCTCTGATTAGGAGGAGTAGTAGTTAAAAAGAAACAAGATCTAAAAAGTATGTCATAAAAAAGTTGCTTAAAATTTAATAAAAAGTCAGTTTTGACAGAGGTGTTTGGCGGAGAGACACAACGCCGACGCAACGCCAACGCATGCGTGCATGCTTGTCCTCAACTTCCCTCCATCCTCTCTTTACACTTATACACTTGTTATATACAATAATTATTCATACTTTTTACTTGCTCTGCAGTCCTCTCTGAATTTCTCTCAGGTGCTCTACATTTGGCCTACATGCTTCATCATTTCCATTACTTGCCTCTCTTCTTAGCTCCTCCTACCAGGGATGTGAGAAAAAGATACAAGGAAAAGATGCAAGAATGGAGGAATGGTATTTACCAGAGGGAAATTCCACGCTCACTTCCAGAGGACGTGATGCACTGATGAACCAATGCTCTAACTGTCTTACTGACCTTATGTAGTCAACCCCTTTTTTTTTTTTTTGCTCATTCATTTCTTCTTAACTTAAGGTTACTATTACCAGCCATAGTAATCGCAGGCCAACAGTCTCAATCCTGAATGGATCACACAGCCAATTCTACATTTCTCAAAGTGGGAAACGTAAATATTTCATACCATCCTCTCCAGAAAAATGGCCAAATAGGTTGTCTGTGCAAGCAGCATATTGTTCAACATTAAATACAGAAATCATTCTGAACTTGATCATAACATGAATGAATGATGTAAAATATATGAATGAAACAATCATTTTTTTATGATTCACATTTTTATTATTTTTTAACATTGTCACAAAGCATGTTAACACATACTGGCAACTTCACAGCAGATTTCCACCCCCCTCAAACAAACAAACCCCCTTAAACATCCACCACCAGCTGTTGAACCTTCTTCGGTTGCTGATATTAAACATTGTGCTCTCTCATATATATTGAACCTGTTTCTGGATACCCCAGCGACTCCATCTGTACCATTAATGAAAGAAAGGATACATAAATAAAAATTGTAATACTAACTAGACAAATTCCCCTCGGCGGGAAATTTGGAGAGTGATACAGTGCGCAAACGGCGGGCCGTGTGCCAAACGCCGGGCCGTGCGCGTGCCTATCAATGACAATGCTAAGCTGACATTAGCATGTCAAAAAACACATTGAAAAGGTCTCAAACACCCTTAGAATGCCTTTACCAATCATTTTAACGTATGTTAGCATGTTAGTATTAGCATGCTAACATTAGCATGTCAAATAACACATTAAAAACTTCTGAACCACCATTAGAACGCAATGTACATTCATTTTAACGTATGTTAGCATGTTAGCATTAGCATGCTAACATTAGCATGTTAGCACACCAACCTGACATCAACAGTAAAACCTCCACGAACCAACAAGTTCTTAGGACCTCATGTTAGCATTAGTATGTTAGCATTGTGGCTAATGCTAACAGGCCAACATCACTCATTACATCACTAACACATACAACTCAACAGTAAGTAGCTTGGCTGTGGCTGGTTAGCAGGTCACCATAGAGCTTAATGGAGAACTGATCATTTGACTGAGCTGCACAGCTGCAGCTAAAGCTACGTGTGTGTGTGTGTGGGAGAGGCAGTCAGGCTCAGAGGTTGCCACAGCAACTTGAGATCAGGCCACCTGCGGGTCTGCGAGAGTCTGAGAAACGTCTGAATTTGGCCTCTGCGCACCCTCCGAACAAACGCTTCTCACGCCGACACCGAAACTCCTATTGCCGAAATTTCTTCACCGTGAGAGCCACAAGGCTTTGCTCTACACGCTGATAACTTTCTTTTTCCGCTGGGCTCAAAAAGGCCAATTTTAGAGTGAGTTAAAAAACGGCTGGTTTCTGTCTCTCCTGTTTTTCATTTGTATTGGACCTTATGGGCGAAGTCAGAGGCGCTCTCCTCGCTCAGAGGCTCACAACTCAAAAACTAGTCCTATCGCTTAGCCATAGACATCATGAGAATCAGCGCAAGCGGCACTACAACCTTGGAAAGTTTCACGCACGTACAGCGAAATTTGTGCTTTGGAGGAGCGTGGAAAGACGAAAGTTTCACACAATTTTCAGAGCTTCTCTCCACTCTGGCAGTTAATCCCCTCCACTCTAGCGCGAACATTCCGTGCAATACACACCCATTATAAACTCACAATTTCTCCCAAAACGCTCGCGGTCATTGAACGGTGACTGCTCAAAAACTATATGACCTATCAAAACGAGAATTACTACACCCATACACGAGACTTGTGTCTACGTTTTAAAATTGGAATGGCGTCTCTAGGTCAACGTATGCCGGAGCAGTAGCCCTTTAAAAAAGGGGGAGATTTTTTTCGCATTTTTCGGCTCGTCCCATTCATTTCTTATGGGAATTTTTCGTATTCTGTAGAGAAAAATAATAGCCATCAATTCCCGATCAAGCCGCACATTTTGATATATAATTCGCCTGGGTGCTCTCAAAACTGTATGACTAGTAGCAAACCGAAATTTGTACGGAAGAAGAAGAAGAAGAAGAAGAAGAAGCGCACAGAAGAACAATAGTGGTTCAGTGCTTTGCATGAACACAGCAGGGGCTTTTGCTGTGTTCAGAGCAAAAGCACTGTATCACTAATAATCATAAAAAAACACAGGTCAAATACCTCTATCCATACACTTATGAGCAAATAACCAAATCCACTTATTCCCCTACACATATGTTTGTACATACGCTCATGTACATATATAGCTGGAATCCGTAAGCATACACAAAAGGAAAGGAAAAGCACAGGTATGCAACCTCCACATTAAAACTCAGGACTTGCATCTCTCCACTATATAACTCTTTTCAGGAGCCCTTTAAGAAATGTAAGTATTTACCCCCCAGTTGTTTATATGCCACTCTTTCAAATGCTGCAACTCGTGCCATTTCTGCAGCCCATTTTCGAAGAGAGGGTACCCCTTCTGTCTTCCAGCCCCTGACAATCTGCCTACCTATCTGCCTACCGATCATAAGACTGGTTTGGACCCAGCTTTCAATATGTTTTCCCTGTCCTGCCAAAACTGAATGATCACCCAAAACAAATAATCTAGGGCTAAATGGGATTTGTGTCTCTGCAATCTCACACAGGTTGTTATAAATCTTTGCCCAGAATTGTTGAACTCTGTCACAGGACCATAATACATGAATTAAATCACCTTCTTCAGATTTGCATCTCCAACAATTTGATGTGGGTAATAATCCTAGTCTAAACAATCTGGAAGGAGTCCAGTAAAAGTGGTGTGTAATCTTGAACTGAATGAGGCATACCTTTGCATCCCTTGATGTTACTTTAACATTTTTACAAATCCTATCCCAATCCTCATCACTGAATGTCAGATTCAGATCCCTTTCCCATACTTTCTTCAGAGCTGAAATGGGCCCGTTACCAAGGTTCTGAATCATCATAGAATAATAGATTGATGCCTCATGTCCTTTTCCAAAACCCTTCAGAATCTTATCTTGGAATTCTGCATTTTGGGGAACTGATGTACTGGATCCAAAAATCCCTGTCAACATATGGCGAAGTTGTAAGTACCTATAAAAGTGAGTCCTAGGGATACTGAATTGCTGCACTAAATCCTCAAAGGATTTCAATGAACCATCATTATACAGGTCTCCCAACGTGACCACACCCTTCTCCAACCATACCTTCCAATAAATGGGGAATTTACCAATTAGTAATTTTGGATTCAACCATATACTTGAAGAGACATTCAGAAAGGGATCAAATTTAAATATTCGAGCAACCTTTGTCCATATTAATTTAAGATGGGAGATTATTGGATGCATCCCGGGCTCTAATGTAACTGTGGACGGCTTTCAGACTGTTCGGGTGGACAGGAGTCACCACAAGAGTGGCAAAAGGAAAGGTGGGGGACTTGCTATTCTTATTAACAACAAGTGGTGTCATCTTGGTCACGTTACTGTGAAGGAGCGTGTGTGCAGCCCGGACATTGAACTGCTCGCCGTGAGTCTGAGGCCATATTACCTGCCGCGTGAGTTCTCACATGTGATCATCCTGGTTGTTTACATTCCTCCGGCTGCTAACGCGGCGCTCGCAAGTGATGTCATCCACACTGTCGTCGTGGGGCTCCAGACACGGCACCCAGATGCATTCATCGTGATATTTGGGGACTTCAATCACGTCACTCTGGCTGCGACACTGCCCACTTTCAAGCAGTTTGTGGACTGTCCCACCAGGGAAAATAAGACACTGGACCTGCTGTACGCCAATGTTAAGGAGGCCTACAGCTCCACTGCCCTTCCTCCACTTGGAAGATCGGATCACAACCTCATCCATCTGCAGCCTCTATATAAGCCCCAAGTCCAGCGGCTTCCTGTGACCACCAGGACTGTGAGGAGATGGTCACAGGAGACTGATGAAGCTTTGCAGGGCTGCTTCAAACTGACAGACTGGGAGCTGCTCTGTGATTCGCATGGAGAGGACCTTGATGATCTCACGGACTGCATAACAGGGTACATCAACTTTTGTGTGGACAGTGTTGTCCCTACAGTGACTGTACGCCTAACAACAAGCTGTGGGTCACCAGAGACATCAAGGTCCTGCTGAATGAGAAGAAGAAGGCCTTCAGAGGTGGGGACAAGGACCAGATGAGGCGGGCCCAGAGGGAGCTTAAGGAGAGGAACCAACAGGGGAAAGACAGCTACAGGAGGAAGCTGGAGTACAAACTCCAGCAGAACAACTCAAAGGACGTTTGGAGCGGCATGAGGAGCATCACTGGCTACAAAACATCTGGCAGCCAGACAACAAGGGGTAGTACTGAAGGAGCCAATGAGCTCAATTTGTTTTTCAATAGATTTGATGAAAGGGATCCAGACTGCCCCTCCCCCCAGCTCCTCAGCAACCATCCACCTCCAAACCTCCAGCCCTGCTGTCCCCCCTCCCCCAGCGCTCCTTCTGGACTTCAACCTACCTGTCCCCTCCCCCCCACCCCCACTAACACCCTCAACAACACACACAGCGCACAGACCTTCACTACAGAGCAGGTGAGGAAGGAGCTGCGCAGACTCCGCCCAGGCAAGGCAGCAGATCCCGACGGTGTCAGCCCGAGGGTCCTCAAAACATGTGTAGCCCAGCTGAGTGGAGTCCTGCGGTACATCTTCAACCTGAGCCTGAGTCTACAGATGGTCCCTGTGCTGTGGAAGACATCCTGCCTGGTTCCAGTACCGAAGAAGGCGTGTCCCAGCACCTCCAACAACTACAGACCGGTGGCACTGATGTCCCACCTGATGAAGTCCTTGGGGAGGCTCGTCCTGTCACTTCTTCAGCCCCTGGTCAGCTCATCACTGGACCCTCTTCAATTTGCCTACCAGCCGAAACTAGGAGTGGAGGATGCAATCATCTTCCTGCCCACCTGGACAGACCGGGAAGCATTGTGAGAATCTTGTTCTTTGACTTCTCCAGTGCATTCAACACCATCCGGCCTGCCCTGCTGGGGAGAAAGTTGGAGGTGATGCTGGTAGACCCTCCCCTGGTTTCCTGGATTACAAACTATTTGACAGATCGACCACAGTATGTCAGACTGCAGGACTGTGTGTCTGACACTGTGGTCAGCAGCACTGGGGCTCCCCAGGGAACTGTTCTTTTGCCCTTTCTGTTCACCCTGTACACCTCGGACTTTCAGTTCCTCTCTGAGTCCTTCCACCTGCAGAAGTTTTCGGATGATTCTGCAACTGTTGGCTGTGTCAGTGAGGGGAAGGAGGAGGAGTACAGGGGCGTTGTGGACTCCTTTGTCGAGTGGTGCGAGTCTAACCATCTGCATCTCAACACCACCAAGACAAAGGAGCTGGTGGTGGATTTCCGCAGGAGGAAATCGGCCCCACACCCATTTCCATCAATGGTGTGCCTGTGGATGTTGTGCAGGATTACAAATACCTCGGAGTACACCTGGACAATAAATTGGATTGGGCCAAGAACACTGAGGCTGTCTACAAGAAGGGCCAGAGTTGACTCTATTTCCTGAGGAGGCTCCAGTCGTTCAACGTGTGTAACATCATGCTGAGGATGTTCTACCAGTCAGTGGTAGCCAGTGCCATCTTCTATGGTGTTGTGTGCTGGGGCAGCAGACTGAAGGCAGCAGACACCAACAGGATCAGCAGGATCATAAGGAAGGCTGGCTCTGTCCTGGGGGTACAATTGGACTCCTTGGCGGTGGTGTCTGAGAGGAGGATGCTGTGTAAACTGCATAGTATCCTGGATAACAATGCTCACCCTCTCCACAAGGTGCTAACTTCGAGCAGACGCACCTTCAGCAACAGACTCATTCCCCCCCGATGTAACACTGAACGCCAGAGGAAGTCTTTCCTTCCTGTGGCCATCAGACTGTTCAACTCATCTACCTCTGGCCGCGAGAGGGACTGTAGAGACTTTGTGTCCTGAGCCAATGTAGAGACTCTGTGTCACCTGTCACCTTATCATTCTCTTCACTGTCACTTTATTCAGAGACTGGGTTCATTATTGAAAATAATGACATTCTGTCTTATTGCTGCTGTATTTTTATTTTTATTTCTCATTTTTATCTACTACTATATTTTATCACTGTCATCACTAAACAATCACTCACTCACTTTAATTCTTGCTCATCATATCACTTCATCACTTAAATTTATTCTACTGTGGATTACGCTGCTACATGTTTGGACTGTACTTACTATATTTCATTTATATTTAAATTTTCATATTTCAATTTAGATTTAAATTCATGCAACTACAGTCACAGTGCGTATTGTTGTATATTATATATGCCTACGTCACTGTCTTTTGTTGTATTCAGTGTTACATGTTGTGTGTTTAGTTATTCCGTTATTCTTCACCTTATTCATGTTTTATTATTCTAATTGTGCCTTGCACTTTGTTGCATTTAGTTACGTGTTTTATTTATCCTCTTGTACTACTTCTCCACTTTGTATCACAACTGCTGCACAGCAATTTCCCTCGGGATAAATAAAGCTTCTTGAATCTTGAATCTTAAAGAGGTGCCCATCTCTCAACATCACAAGAAATTTTTTGTAATATTGGGTCAAAATTGACCTTAACCAAGTCCTTCAGCTGCCTAGGAAATTGGATACCCAAATACATAATACCTTGTGTAGGCCACTGAAATACACCTGGGTGGAAGGCAGTAGAGGGGCAGTAAGCCGTTAAGGGGAGTGCCTCGGATTTAGACAAATTCACACTGTAGCCGGAAAAATTTGAAAATGAGTTTATGCTTCCAAGAAAGCATGGAACAGATCTGCTGGGGTTGGATACCAGTAATGAAATGTCATCTGCATAGAGCATCAATTTATGCACTGCCCCACCTGCATTAACACCTGGGAAATCAGTCGCCTGACGTATTGCTGCCGCAAGAGGCTCTATGGCTAAACAGAAGAGCAAAGGAGAAAGGGGCGAGCCCTGTCTAGTTCCTCTCCCCAACCTAAAATAATCAGAAATAAGCCCATTAGTCTGCACAGCTGCTTCTGGGTACTTATATAATATATGGATCCATTTTATAAAGGTAATACCAAATCCAAACTCTTTCAAGATTTTAAATTAATACCCCCATTTAGCCATGTCAAATGCCTTTTTGGCGTCAACAGAAATTGCCGCAACTGGGGACTGAACGTCAACCACAGACCACATGACATCAATAAGGCGTCTAATATTATCTGAGGAGCTACGACCGCGAATGAACCCCACTTGGTCAGTGTGAATCAAAGAAGCAATTACACTGTCTAATCGGTTTGCTATAATTTTCGAGATTATTTTAACATGTATCTGCATTAATGAAATAGGACGATAATTCTTGCACTCATTCAAATCTTTCTTTCTTAGGAACTAGACTAATAAGCGCCTCTCCAGAGCGCCTCTCCAGAGCTTCCTTATACACTTCTAGTAAAGGTTGGGCTAACTCTGTTGCGAAGCTCTTAAAAAATTCCCCAGTAAAGCCATCTGGCCCAGGCGCTTTGTTTGATGGTAAAGCCCGAATTACCCCTTTAATTTCCTCAATAGTAATATTTGAGTCTAAAAAATTCTTTTGTTCATCTGTCAATTTGGGAAGCCCTAAAGGTTCTATAAACTTAGGAATTTCTTCTTCATTAGAGGTAAATGTTGAGCTATAGAGATTACTGTAAAATTCTTTAAAAGTTTTATTAATATCTACAGTCGCAGTGAGCAGGTCTCCAGCTGGAGACCTAACAGCAGGAATGGTAGAGGCGAGCTCCCTCTGTCTTATATAACTGGCCAGTAACTTTCCTGCTTTGTCTCCTGACTCAAAATATGTTTGCCTGGCCCTAAATAAATAAAATTCAATCTTTTGGGACATTATGTTAGTATACTGCTATTTTAACTTTGTCAGTTCTCCCATGCCATTTTGTGTTAATTGTCGCTTCAACTCTGCTTCAACTTGTTTAATTTTATCTTCCAATTCTAACAACTCTTGTGTTTTCATTTTTTTATGATATGAAGTGTGTTGAATAAGGCGCCCCCTAATCACAGCCTCCAGGGCCTCCCAAGCCACACCTGCAGATGAAACAGATTGCCAATTGATCTCTAAATAATGTTTAAGCTCTGTCCTTAGCCACTCTACATTTGCTGGGTCCTGTAAAAGGGACGAATTAAGACGCCACCTGTAAGATTTCCTTCTCTCACTTTGGGGTAATAAGTCCAAGCCAACCCAGGCGTGATCAGAAATAAGAATATTCCCTATTTCACAACCCACAGCCGAAGAGTGATATTAGAAAAAAATCTATTCGGCTATAGGTCTTATGTACAGGTGAAAAATATGTATAACCCCTACCAGAAGGGTTCATAATCCTCCGAATGTCTATTAGGCCTAATGATTTGCAAATTCTCTGCAATGTCATAGCAGCCTTCAGGACCTTACGCACCCCTGCCCCATTGTGATCAAGGGCTGGATCCGTTAAAAGATTAAAATCCCCTCCCAGAACAACAGCATGATTCCCAGGAGCTTGTAGCTTCCTTTCAAGATCAATATTGAGATCAAATTATTTTGATCATCAAAATTGGGTGCATATATATTGGCCAAAATTAGCTTCTGAGATTGTATTTCAGCCACCACAATAATAATCCTTCCCAAATTATCCTTAATTTGCTTAAGACATTTAAATTGTAAGTGTTTACTTATTAATATCATGACGCCTTTACTTTTACTAGAGCCAATACTGTAGAATACATGACCCACCCATCCTCCACAGAGCTTCTCAGACTCCTCTGCTGACATGTGTGTTTCTTGAAGAAATACCACATCATATTTTTTGTTTTTGAGCATAATCATAAACTTCTTTCTCTTTATGGGGTTCCCCAGTCAATTTACATTCCAAGTGGAAAGACGCACTAAACCTATTTGAGAGGACAAACCTGCCTACACTTCAATAACAAACAGCCAAATATTAAAAACAGTACAGTAGCACAGTGGTGACAACCAAACCCAAACAACCCCCAAAAAATAACAAAGTAAAGAGTGTGCAACTGAACCTGAACTTTGCACATATCAACCCCCATAAGTCTTTTCTACGGAGATCCGACGGTCAGTGTCTGGTCTGCGAGGCTCCACTCGTCGTGACTCCTCATGCATTGCTACCGTGGAAGTGAATCTACACCAGTGTCTGAAATTTAACCTTCAAAAAAAAATAAATAAATAAATAAAAAAAGGCAAAAACCCATACAATTTCATGGCATAGCATCTATAAAAGCCATGGCGCTCTGGGGACAGTTGAAAGCTTTCTCACCCTCTCGTGTCTGGATTCTCAACTTAGCTGGGTACAGCATCCTGAAGCTCACCTCTCGTTCATGCAGCTTTTTCTTGCACTCCTTGAATTTGTCGCGTTTCATCTAGGTGGCTCTGGAGTAGTCTGGGAAAAGCATTACAGTAGTGTTTCCCCAGCTCAGCTTACCCTTGTTCCTTGCTGCCCTCAGCACCGCATCCCGATCCGATGATGTCAGAATCTTGGCCAATATTGGTCTGGGGCGGTCACCTGGTGTGGGTCTCTGGCTGGCAACTCTGTGTGCTCGTTCAATCTCTCATCTTCCCTCCATGTTCAGCAAATTTGGTATCAGCTCCTCCAAAAATTTCACCACGTCTCCTCCCTCTTTGCCCTCTGGAATGCCGATGAAGCGGACATTGTTACGCCTTGAGCGATTCTCCATATCTTCTAATTTGTCCCAAATCTGCCCAACTTCTGTCTTGCTAGCTGGCAGGTTAGCTTGCCACTCCTTCTTGGTCGTTTCCAGGTACTCCACTCGCTTCTCCGCATCATCCACTCTCGTAATTAGGGAGGAGAGTTTAGTCTCAGATGCAGTGGTGCGCTTTATCTCTGCAAGCCCCTTCAAATCTTCGGAAATCTTTGTTAGTGCTGTAGTGTATTTGAGGAGAGAGCTCTCTCCTACCTGTTGCTGGATTATTTCTCATCCTCCCATGACGGTGTCTGGTCTATTGGTCGTAAGTACTACGTCTCTTTGTCCTCCTCTCCTCTCAAGAATAGTTAGTGTTCCACTGTTTTGTTTCAGCCACTGATAGTGTGCTCTTTCTTTTCTTTCAGTGCCTACCCGCCGCTTCCACGCGTGCCTTGATTGTTATACCCGCCTCGTCGGAGCTCCTTTTGTTCATCCACTCCTTTTGAGTGCGTCTTTAGTTGTTTTTGTCCACTCGTTCAAGTGTGCTTTTGGTTTGCCTTTTTGTTAATAAACTGCGTTTTGTTTTCATAAGTCCTGTTTCTGGGTCTGCATCATTGGGTCTCACTATTTAGTGGCAGACTGCCTAACAATTGTATTATGTTTTTTTTTTGTTTTTTTTAAGTTTGTCTTTATTTTCAGATGATATTTTTTTTACTTCATGTCAGGATAAAATGCCAATATGAAATAAAACCAGAAACACAAATGTCTACAATGAAATCAAAATGATACTCTATAAAAAATAATTAGGAAATGATAATGAGTTGAGTTTTAATAACTTCTTTAATTGTTTCACAAATTATTCTCACAAAATTCATTCATCTGATGATTTCATAGTCTTATTTATTTAATATTTGAGACTTTGGAGTTCCAATCTTGAATACTGATTATAGCTCTATTGTAGCATCAGGACTTCAAACAATAGACAGTTCTTGTACATGTACAAATTCTCAAGATGTTTAGATTTATTTTCACATTTCCTCCATCTTACTCACCTCTTCTGTCCTCCGGCCCAACTCCTTCTGTGCTCTTCTCTTTTCTTTTACTTTAAACCTTGTCCTCTTCCTATCCCTCCTCATGCAGCCTCCTCTTCTCGCCTCCTCAGCTTTGTCCCTCCTTTCTCCCCATCTTTTTGTTTCTCCTTGTTTCTCCAACCATCATCTCCATTTCACCTCTGTTACCTGATGCATCCTGTATTTTTTAATTTCCTTGTTTATTTCTCACTTTTCTGTGATCTCTGTGTCTCTCTCTTAGTTTCTTATTCTACTGTTCTCCATCAATAATTATCCCATCTCTCCATTTTGGCCTGCAGCCCCCCACCCCCACAACTAGTGGTGACCGACAGCTGCACTGCCTGTGTCTCCACTATCATCCACATCTTCTGAATGGTTAGCCATAGCAGTGGAGCCCTATCAGCCCACTACAGCAAGCAGGTGGACAGCAAATAAAACATAACACAGAGGAGAAGAACAGTTACATTCAGGAGAAGCGTTCACACATTATATATCTCCCAGTGAGCATGGCTGGTGCCAAGTAGGCAAGTACTGTAGCTGTGCACTAATAATGACTGAATGCCGTTGTACACTGCATAACAACTGGGATGGAACAAAAAAAAAAAAAAAAAATGTGCTGGTGATGTGGGTATGATTTCATTAGTAATCTTAAGGTTTCCTCAATGTTTTGAAAAGCAGATTCCATTTTTTTTAGATTTAGATTTTTGAACCTGAGCTTATAAGGAGATTTCATATTGGACTTACATTCATCAGGCAGACAAAACAACATGAATGATGATGTTACTCTGACTCTGCTGGATGTGTAAAAGGTAAAATTATCTGTCAACATACTGGCCAGAACAACTTTATAAAGTGAGGCAGCTCTTAACTTGAAGATGTTGTTGTTTGTTTGCTACAGCTACAGTAATTAGCTGACCAGATACTGCAGTTAGCTGACGAGGTGACATTTTCTGACAATTGGGTAATAAGTTCTCGAAGAAACATCAGGGGAAAAATCACTAGGATTTCAATCAAATGTTTTTCATCAATGTTTTTGTGCCAATCCAGTTAGTAGATGTTGAGCTATTTCAGTCCTCTGGGGACCATCAATATCTGCACAAAATTTCATGAGAATCTATTCAATAGCTGTGGAGATGTTTCTCTTGACTGAATAAATGAAAAGACCAACATAGCCATTCTGAGAACCGTGCTGCATGCCCATGGCTTGAAATACATATGAGCAGTAGGTGGTGTTGTGTAGTGTAATAGCTGCACCCACAAAGAAAAACAGCACAAAATGTTCTACCTAAGGAGAAAGTCTCCCTGTGTAAGGTAGAGATCAAGATTTGTTCATTTTACAGTTGACTGACAAAGTTTTTCCCAATCTTGTCCATTATGGGGGCCTCCCCCTGAGCCATAGAACAGGCCCTGCAAATACACCTAGAGGACATCAAAAGAATCAGTGACAAATGGCCAAGTTACAGCAGAGTGAGCCTCCACTAACCTGATAAGCAGTAAATATCAGCACGTCCCCAGACGTGGCCATGTGAGCTCACATCATACTGTGGACTTAGAAGATGAAGAACAAAGACACCAGCTCAGCCGCATGGAATGAAATGTGTGTCGTGATATGGCTTCTTGGAACTATAAGGGAAATATGAAATGATTTCTATTGCAGAAATAGTAAGAACTGAACTGAAGTAACAACAACTGATTATACATACCCCTAACACAGAATTCAAGTCACTTTGCCCAACACAAGAACCCCCAGAGTGCAGAAGTGTATGTGCTAACCTCCACCCCTTTCTCCTCATGCCTCAAGGAGAGAGAAAGCGAAGCCACAGCCCTGTAAAACAAAGGAACACTGAACAATATTGATTTTATCATTTTGCTTGTGCATCCAAAGTATGCCTTCACATATACTGCATATATACATACATATATAAATATATGAACACACACACACACACACACACACACACACACACACACACACACACACACACACACACACACACACACATATACACCAAACATGATTGCATTTAACATATAACTTGGATTAACACTGTTTATCACTCACTTACATATTACTCAGTATGATATCCTGTTAATTAATGTAAGGTGTGCTTGGTGTCATTTAGCAAAGGTGTCACACTTTTAAACATGGAAGCATTAGACATATTACAAACTTTACTTTTAAGTCTTTAGAAAGAAATTAGAGCAAATAAAAGTTTAGAACATGAGAAGTACATCAGAGTGAAGTGTCATGCCTTATGCAGCTCGGTATGCCATCAGGCCAACTTTACTTTTGTTATGATGGTAGGGTTGGTGCTATTGATTGAATAATACTTTAGGAAGTGTTAGTTCAGATTTTGGTGGGATATGTGGTATACCAGATATCATTATCTGGTATACTCTGATCATCATTCAGTCATATGCTGCCATCCTTGTATTTGTTGCATTCATTCATTAGTTGTTTGTAGCACAGTAAACAATATTAATCTATAAAGTCAGTTATGTTGTCTTCTGTAATTTATGTATAGTCCCTTCTCGTATGCAGATTCCTTTTTCTTTGTTTGACCTGAGTTCATGTTGATTTGTTGCCAAAGTTAATTTGTGCAATAGACACTATTGCCCGATTGCCGAGAAAATAGTATTATTAGGCTGACTAGGAGACTATATTGGTGGATGTGTAATTAAAAGTGGCTCCACCTCATACTACTGATTAATGGCATATAAAGGATAACTTAAATATTATTATTTTTCCCCTAAATTGAGCTAAATTTTATCTACACCTGGTAAGCCTTAGCTTAGTATTTGTTAGGCTTTTCACCACTAAATAGTGGGACCCAATGATGCAGACAGGACTTATGAAAACAAAATGTGAGTTTATTAACAAAAGGGATGAACCAAAAGCACACTCAAACGAGTGGACAGAAAACAACAAAAGACACACTCAAAAGGAGTGGATTAAACAAAGGAGCTCTGACGAGGCGGGTATAATAATCAAGGCACGCGTGGAAGCAGCGGGTAGGCACTGTAACAAAAGAAAGAGCACACTATCAGTGGCTGAGACAAAACAGTGGAACATTAACTTTTTCTCAGGAGGAGAGGAGGACAAATGAGACGTAGTACTTACGACCAAGAGACCAGACACCGTCATGGGAGGATGAGGAATAATCCGGCACAGGTAGGAGAGAGCTCCCTCCTTAAATACTCTGCCAAATCAGGAAGCATGCTCACAGGTGAGTCCAGAGGGAGGCAGAGCTGGCTGAGGTACGGGGACAACAACAGGGGAGAAACAGACAGACAACAAACACAAGGAAAAAGGGCAATAAGACACACTAGGAGAGACAGAGAAGCAGGATCCTAACAGTATTTGTTCAGAAGTTTTCAATCCTTGACATTTGTGAAAGCAATGTTCACCTTCACAATTGCTGTGAAGCATCCGATTCAGTCACTGAAAAAATTAAGAAAATCTGGGGTGTGGAATTACAAGTGACTTTTTCCAGCCTAGCTAGGGTTAGACATATGTTAGAGGCTCCAGGCTACATTAGTTGCTGCTAGCATAACATTGATGTATGACCCAAATGCTAGTGGTCAGGTTGTATTGTGGGTAATGTAGGTGCTGGGTTTTGAGTTAAGGAGGAAGGATGGTTGCAATAAAAAAGACAATGCCTCTGGTTCTGTTGCACTGATTTTTAATCCTTTTTTAAACATTGCATCATGAGAATTTCACAGAGATTAATGCTAAATCAGTGGTGTACGCTTTAAAAGGCCTGATTGTTGTTGCTGATTGTTGCCCTTAGCCTTAAGGGTTCCATGACCCTTGCGGCAGTTTGTCCTTGCGGTTTTCTGCCTCGGCACTTCCCAAACAAATATTATAGTCTCGTCAGCATTACTGATGTAAGAATGGAGGCCCTGATTAACACAGACTAGAGTTATGTCACCTCAACGCAAATGAAAAAGAAAAAAAAAAAAGAGAGTTATTAATATGTGTGAGGAAAAATAAGTAATTAGTTTGGTGGAATAATTGCCTTCATAAAAACATCCCCCCAACACACATTTTCACAGCCCGTCCTGCCCTCCCAGTGGCCAATTATCCAGGAACAATTGGGGGAAACTCAAATGCTAACAAGATATTTCTACACAACAGCAACAATGTCGTGTTGTTGTTGATCCCTTTTCTTCTTCTGTCTTTTGTTTCTCTCACCATTCAGCCTTTCTGTTCTTTACTCTGTCTCCTGCTCTCTCAAGACCACAGTAATGACAGCGAAGGGGACTGGAGGGTGGGGTGGGGGGGTTATGGATGTTTATGCAGCACGGTGAAATGCCCCCATGATTCTCCTTTTGATGAGGGCTATACTACCTAACAAGCAGAAAGATGACAGCAGATGGGCAAGCCCCCCCAGCAGTAAAGATGGACATTACGGTCAACGGGAAATCATCAGAAGGACAAGGGCCCGGTAATGAAGAGAGATGGATGACTGTTATTATATTCCACCATTGATTGGCAGGACAAACCTCTTTCTAAATCCCTGTCTGCCTTTTTCTACTTCCTCGTCTGTCTTCATTTCTTCCCTTGTATTTTTATCTCTCTGTCCATAATTCAACAACTGGAGGAGTTGTATCTGTCAAACACTGCTGCAAACTCCTTCCACAGCAGTAAACAGCTATAAGCCATGCCTCAGTAAGCTTGTTTAAACAGCTGATCAAACTCCCACGTAAGGCTGAAAATCCTAACACCTTCCTACAATATGTATCCCCGCCCCCCACCCACATCTCGCAACACTTTCCACACTTAATCTCACAAATCAATGTCAATTACATACTGATTATGTTTAGTGCGCCGAACCATTTGTCTTGATTTCAGAGCCATGTAAGTGTGGAAATCAGGGTGGATACTGAGGGTGCGGGCGGGGGTGTTGTAGTGCCACAGTACAGTATTGTAACTTCAAAGGTCATGTTTGAATGTTTCTGCATCATTAGATATGAAGAGTAGTTCTGATTTACTGGGAAACACAGAAAGGTCAAGCGTGACCGCTCTCCCTCTTCCTCTCTCTCAGGTCATAGTAGTGCTTAGGTTCTATGTCACACTGTGAAGACAAAATGGCAGCAGCAAAGGGGCCAGAGCAATACACACTGCAGCCAGCACAGCAGGTACCTGTCTGAATGTTGTCCGCATGCCACTATTCCTTTGCTTTGCCATTTCCTGTCCTGTGCACGTTGAAACATACTGACTTCTTATGGTCCAGTGACTCTAAAAATACAGTCCACTTGTTTCTGATTTGAAGACTATATGATTTTCTTCCTTCTTTTCTTATCTTCCAGCTGTATTAACTGTGCTTATAGCACTGAAGCTTTGCTAAGTGCAGATAAAATGACACCAAGCATGAAACTAATGAATGTAATCTCAGGCAATACAGACTGTAATCCCCTACGCCCTGCCAGTAGTGTTACTCTGGGTGATAATAAATAAAACATTAACAGTTCTGCTCTGTTTTCATGTCATTATTTGCCTGTCATGGTGTGATTTTATAATGCAGTCATTGAGAATACAATTCTGCTCTGTAATAGTCATTAGAAGTTAGCTGAAATGAAAATAATCATTTTCAAATTTGAATTTGGTCCAGCATGTCGCACTCATGCACTTAAGCCATTCTTCATATTAATGTTTTGTTTTTTTTTTCTTTGTTTTTTTTTATTTATAGTAGACTGTAGGTGTGTTGCCCTGCGATCGGCTGGCGACCGGTCCAGGGTGTACCCTGCCTCCCACCCGTTGACAGCTGAGATAGGCTCCAGCCCCCCCACGACCCCGAAAGTGATAAGCGGCATAGAAAATGGATGGATGGATAGACTGTAGATGTGTGTATGAGGTGTCAATATGGAGGTGTGATGAGGTGTCATAAAGGAGAGATATTTGCATTTGTTATGGATTGCCTTTTTTTGATTCAAGCCACAAACAAAGCAGATGACAAAACATACCCAAACAGAACACTGATCCAAACAGTCACACAGAGTTCTACAGTGTGAACATTGCACTTAGGTGTACGAGTACGACTGTGTACGAATGTATGCGTGAGTGTGAGTGACTGAGTTCTGACAACCTGGTTGGAAAAATTCCCAGGGTTTGCTGAGATCTAAAAACACAGAACAAAACAAATCAGTCAAGTCTGCTTGTCGGCTTTTCATTTTTGGCTGGTGGCTTATGTCAGTTCACTGTTTTAGCTCAGGCAAGTCATTCTGAAGAAAGATTATTGATATTGATATCTCTCCATTATGCTATTACACATTAACATGCCAAATTCACCATCCCTCTTGTTCCCACCCATCTGGCCTCCCTTTCCCTGTTTCCTGTAAGGAGCATGTATGCCACCTGTTGCTGATTGGCTGGAATAGTGTTGCACAGTTCAGACTGAGCTACTTTGTTTATTTCCCATTTACAACGGCAGGGCTTTGTACAATCCAGATTTTTATATTTTTATACTGTATCTAGGGATATACACTGAATTTCAAATTCAGTGAATATCAACAATCTTTCTCCAGAATGACTCACCCCACCTTTAAAATGACAAACATCACTATTGGCAGATTAAATCAGCTGCAGTTAATTAACTGGTGTGTTGTTTGTGGTCTAGTTGGTGTTAATCTGTTTGGCTTTCCTCAAGACATTTGCCGACAAGAGAAAAAATCACCAGAATTATTCTTACAATAGATGTCTATGACACAGAGGAATGGGATATATAAGGGTATGGATACAAACACAACACTTGTTAGTGAGACATATTCATCATTGCTTTGGGCCTATCCACAGGATTTGTTGACAAAAATAAAAATCTAGGTTATCATCAACCTTATACTTTCATTCTGTGAGTAAGTTAACAGGCCAAAATGAAAGAATTTAGCTGTTATCTTTATAAGATGCTCTCAGTATATGAGTGTCCAGTACCTGATTTGAGGGGGGTTGAGAGGAAATGCCATCCCACTTGTTAGCAAAATGATCCTCTATGAGCAGAGAGAGTGCAGGGGCAGAGGGGCTGTTTGGTTAAATATATTAGACAGCCTGACATATTGATCCTTTATCTGACTGAGGTTTGTGCAAGTTTGAATCTATGGCCATGGCCCTGAATAATCAGTAGCTTTACTGTGCTGTGTATTGATAAATCCATGGCCCTGTCTGTGGTGCTGAAGTAGTAGATGGATTTGTAAATGTGCCTTTTTCTCTCAGTCTCACTCAGCTCTAAGTTTTGTCTTACACCTGTATTCTCTAAACTCTACACTACTGTGCAAGATCACACTTCTTAAGTGTGAGCTCAAAGTGCAGTTCACACAGATTGAAAAGAACTTGTTCATGTTCAACAGTTCTGCTCTGTTTTCATGTCATTATTTGCCTGTCATGGTGTGATTTTGTAATGCAGTCATTGAGAATAGAATTGTGCTCTGTGATAGTCATTAGAAGTTAGCTGAAATGAAAACAGTCATTTTCAATTCAGAATTTGGTCCAGCAAGTCTGACTCATGCGCTTCAGCCATTCCTCATATTTTAATTTTTTAAATGTAGACTGTAGTGTGTGCATGAGGTGTCATAAAGGATCCGTTGGTATATGAGATACAGTATTAGCATTTTTAAAAGCTACAAACAAAGCATATGGCAAAATATACCTCCTACAATCAATCAATCAATTATTTTATTTTATTTATTTATTTTTTTTTAGGGCAGGTCATTCCTTCACCTTCCAGCACGCAAGGTGTGTCAGCATGCTGCTATATACTATATATACTATATATCCTACAAAAATCTGATAATATCTCAGAAGCATCGTTCAGAAGCATCACACAGGGATGTGTGTGTGTGCGTGTGTTAGTTGGTAGTGCGGGCAGAGGTATTTCCTTTGGGTCATGACCCTGTAAAAAAAAAAAATAATAACGAATCATCAACTGCAAGTGTCTCCACTCCAGCTGGAGCACAGTTACATCACGTTATTTTGTTGTGTCTTATACATGTTCATCACCATTTCATATCCTCGGTTGTGATCTTCAAGTTGGCACAACAGGATGTGAACAATACTGTAACTATGCTACTGCAATAATGCATTATCTCATTCTACCTCTGCCACTATTTTCCTTTCTTAACTTTGCTGCTGCTTGGGGAAAATGTTTAAGTGCCCTTAAAAAATGTATGTGTTGAACCCTGTCATACTACCTTATTCAGACAGGGACACCCTAATCCATGCAGCCAAACCTGTGATAAAACAAAGGTGATATTTAGCCACTTAGCAGAAGTGATAAAAACAAAGACAGCAAATGAAGGAATAGAGGGATCAAGACAACAAAGAGCTGTGCAAATGTTTACTTCTGCATTGTGCAAAAGGGGATGGATAATTAGAATGACATTTAGCATATCCAAAGGTTTCCTGCTGGGTTGTCCAGTACCTGCGTCGGCTTTCAGTTGGCAGTACATCATTAAAAAGCAACATGTCATCAATCTAGGGGCTGCGGCAATGAACTCCAGGCCAAACAAACCCTCATCAGTGGCGTTGCTAGTGGCAGGAGAGCTGGAGGTGGGTGGAGTATCACCGGTTTCTCTCAGCTCCCAAATGAGGTGAAACCAGTGCTTTCAGCTAATATGCAACTGACCCCTGACAAGCGCTATCTCCTATCTCAAACTACGCAGAGAAATCTAGAAGGTCACATTAGCAGGCTAGTTATAACAGAGTGTCAAATGTCTGTCAGCGCATTCTGGGCTAAAAGGCTGTAGTACGCAATGAGTTGCCATTTATCTGAGGTTTAATAAGTGACAACGTTGGACCGCTCATAATGTATGGGCAGCCATTAGGTAAGAGGGGAACAGGGCCTATATATGACATGATCCCTATCTCCTTTCATTTCTCTCCCTCGTCCTCCTCACGCTTGAAATAATGACACAGGAACCCAGGCGAGGAGGGGATCTCGTGCTCTCTCCATGTTATTTAAATGACTTCTAAACCCTTTTACTCGGGGGGGGGGGGGGGGGGGGCAATAACAGCGATGCAGGCAAGAACATGGCTTTAACATAAGGGGCCAAGCAACTGCTGTGTATGTTTCGCATTAATGCAGATGGGCATATTGATCCCGGATGCTGACTCTGGAATGAATCCAGCGAGTTCAAGCAAAGCTCATTAGGCCCTGTGCATCCCTCTGGCCACAGTCAACAACAGAAACACACTGAGAAAAAAGAGAAAAAGAGACACAATAACAAGAACACAAAACTCAGGGCACGTACACATCTGTCTCAAAGCTATGGAAATGCTCACATAAAACAGGAGCATGCTGAATACATAGCTGAACCTAAACCCTCTCTCTGGAGGGAGAAGATCCCTCACTACTCTACTGGCAACTGTAGAGAAAAGTATCAAAATGAAACAGTGATATACACTGGTGCAGGTTAACACACAGGCTGATATTAGGGGCATCACATGTACAGGGGCCCTGTATTGTCTAGATTATTTTAAATTGTTTAAATTTGGTGGAAGGATTTGTGCAAAATTCCTTGTGTCTTCAGAGATTCATTTCCTTCTCCTGCCTTCCATGTTTCCTCAAGGGAGTGCCATGAGTCAAAGAAGGCAAATGTTGGTGAATGTTGGCACTGTGATCGTTAGATCTGACACGATGTCCATCGTCAAAGACAAAAATATTATGTAGTCTGTTCCCAGCCTTTCTGTAACATGGTCACCTTTTCTGTATTTGTAGTTTTTTGAGTATTAAAAAATAGATCATTTTACTTTTAGTTAGAGTGAATATTCTTTATCACAATGCTGCTTTTCAAGTCGCATCTGTTACAGTTCAAACAGAAGTCACGCGACTCCTTAAAATGGCATTAAACGTGAGAAAGGGACAAAGAGAAAACTCTAAAAAATAATGTAATGAGTTTACTCAAAAAGGTATGTTTACTTTTTACACGGATCTTTTTAAGTTGTCCTTATTTCAGTGTTAATTAAGTAATCAGTACTAGTTCAGCATGACAAGGCCAACTTAAATACCTACATAAAATGAAAGCTATATCAAGTTGAATCTAATTGATTTTTTTGTATATATTATTGAATTTTTACATTGGTTGTACTTGATATATGTTTTAGGTACAACAAAAAATCAAGTATAATGACCATGTTTTTTATATATATCCAAGATCTAAATCAAGTAGTGCTTACTGAAAATTAATCAATAATCCATCCGTCCATCCATCCATTGTCCGACTGTCCCTTTCGGGGTTGCAGGGGGCTGGAGCCTATCCCAGCTGTCATTGGGCGAAAGGCGGGGTACACCCTGAACCGGTCACCAGTCGATTGCAGGGCTAATCAATATTCCTTGTTATCTCGTCATTCAAATTTAAGTTGTTGTAAATTGAATATGTAAACATTGTAATTATAATAAATGCAACTCATTTTACCCAAGTTGTGGGAAATAACAAACAAGAACCACAATTCACAATTCAAACAGTTTATTTCATAAACATGTCAACATCATTCATCTGATTCAGAGAACAATCAGTAGTGAGTTGAGCCAGTGACTTCAAACCACTATGACCCTTAGAGGTAAATGGATGGTTCTACATTTTGGTGAGCTCATGAACTAGGCTATGGCTTTATGGTTGTGGATCCAAATTAAGTGCAGATATTGCTAACAGTACCATCAAAACTTCCAACAGATAGTTGTCTGAATTTATAGCTGTTTAACATACATTTCCATTGTTAAATTATCTTGATGCTGCCATTTTTGTGAGTCTTGTGTTAATGTGTGTTATGGTGTGGGTGGTGTGTTAGTGTGTGTAGGTAGTGTGTTAGTGTGTGCATGTAGTGTATTAGTGTTTGCCGTGTGTATGTAGTGTGTTAGTGTGTGTGCGTATGTAGTGTGTTAGTGTGTGTGGTGTGTATGTAATGTGTTAGTGTGTGTATGTAGTGTGCTAGTGTGTGTGGTGTGTATGTAGTGTGTATGTAGTGAGTTAGTGTGTGTATGTAGTGTGTTAGTGTTTGTGGTGTGTATGTATTGTGTTAGTATGTGTATGTAGTGTGCTAGTGTATGTAGTGTGTTAGTGTGTGTGTATGTAGTGTGCTAGTGTGTGTGGTGTGTATGTAGTGTGTATGTAGTGAGTTAGTGTGTGTATGTAGTGTGTTAGTGTTTGTGGTGTGTATGTATTGTGTTAGTATGTGTATGTAGTGTGCTAGTGTATGTAGTGTGTTAGTGTGTGTGTATGTAGTGTGCTAGCGTGTGTGGTGTGTATGTGTGTGGTGTGTATGTAGTGTGCTAGGGTGTGTGGTGTGTTAGTGTGTGTAGTGTGCTAGTGTGTGTGGTGTGTTTGTGTGTAGTGTGTGTGTAGTGTGTTAGTGTGTGTAGTATATGTAGTGTGGGTAGTGTGTTTGTGTATATGTAGTGTACAGTGTGCCTGTTATATGTTGCACATGTCATTTTATTTAGTTATTTTATATATTTTAATTTCTGATGGGTAAATGGGTCAAATTGAATATCTCAAATTTGACTAGGCCTATGTTATTTCCCAACAGTCACAACTGAGGACAAAACTTACATTTTCATTGACTTAACCATCAGAAAATGTAAAAAAAATACTGTACATACAGTTTGTGTTAGGGAAAATATTTTTGGAATTTTGGGGGGATTTAACAGGTAAAACAGCTATAGATTCGGTGGTGAGTTGAGTCAGTGACTTCCAATGACCGTGATGGTAGATGGTAGAAGGACAGTTCTACATTTTGGAAAACTCATTAACTATGCCTTTATGGTTGTGGATCCAAATTAAGTGCAAATATATCTGACAGCACCATCAAGAACAGTTAACATTCTGGGTCAGCTGAAAGCAATATACATTCACCAATATTCCAGCTTTCTAGACATGACAATCAACTTCAAAGACTGGAATAACACGAGCAGCAACCGTGCAACAGCAAGTCCATCACAGCACAAATGAGGTGTCCATTTTTGATTTTTCAGCTATGAGATGCAAAGGGGTTTCCTAGCAGCTTTTGCTTTAGAGATGTGACCATCTGACCATCTAATTTCAGGAACACCTTCTGAAATACCTCACAAGTGTACTTCAGCTCTCGTGGGTAGCTCAGATTGAGGGCATAGATTAGGCCCATCAGCAAAGCACAGGCCCTTGGCACATCCACCCCCTGCAAGACTTCTATGCCCTCTATTATGATGGTCGCGCTGGCTGGATCAGATGCTGTGGCACCTTTGGTAACTAGGATCTTCATCACCCGATTTTCAAGATCTCCGATTTGGCCTCCAGAATCCTGAATGCAAGATTATCAGAAACAAATATCAGTATTTCATTGTCATTAAGCTGGCACACTCAATTCCTCTTACAGTGAGGTTGGGAGAAAACATTGCATCTCAGCACATAAGTGATTGACTACCTATGTTTACTTTTTGTGGCTGTGGGGAGAGGCCAGAGCCACCTATACATTCAAATGCATTCACATGCAGTTTAAATGGAGTTTGAAGGAAGGAAGAGAAATCGGGCTCTATTTTCGACTCCGCCGCCGGCGCGGTGCAGGCGGCGCAAAGTCAGGTCCGCTGCGCCGATGGGGCGTGGCGGCGCATCTCCTCCTCTTTCTCATCTCAGTCCCACCCAGCGGCACAACTCGGAAAGAGGGAGGGGAGAAGGCGTGGAGTGGGTTTGGCACAGCCGAGTCAAATCTTCACCAATCACGGCAGCTCCTCGCCTCACCTTTAAGAACGCTGCTGGCGAGGCGCATGGCAAGTTTCCAGGAGACTGACGTCACTCATGTCTCCTGACATCCCTTTGTATTACTTTGCACACCCGTTTGTATATACTGTTTATTTTTTCTCAGTATATATATATATATATATATATATATATATATATATATATATATATATATATATATAGTTTTATATTGTGTTCTATATTTTGTTGATATATATTCTCAATATGAATATTTTGTTTTTATATTTGCTTTTTATATATATAGTTCTCTCTCTTTTCTTTCTTCTCTAATTTTATTCTAATTCTATTCTTGTAAGGAGCACTGCAACAAAAACAATTTCCCCTCGGAGATAAATAAAGAATTTCTGATTCTGATTCTGATGTCTAAATATGAGGTCCTTAGATGGTAAATCCTCGGCCTCCTCTTCATCCTCCTCAAAGCAATGATGTACTCCATCGTTGCAGATAACGTTAAGCATTACAATGATAACATTTGTATTTGGAATGAAATGACGTGGGTAATAGCGGACAACGATCATCACTTACGTTTTTTCATGTGTCTGTCTCTCTCTGTCTCTCGAGTGCTCTGAGATAGATGCAGTAAATATGCTCTGTAGGATGCCACAGCTGTTTCTGTTGGCACAGCGACGTTAATTGATTAGATCGCATCCCTGTTTCACCTGTGTACATTCGGTCAGGGTGAGTGACCATTACGCGTGCCGAACGCGCTTGTATGTGCTGACTCAGACAGTTACATTGAATCGTCGCTGTTGCTAATTATTGATCGCAGTGTGCGTTCGATGACTGACCGAGCACTGCTGAAAACACCGTTAAAACCACGCTGCCGTCTTGTTGACGGTGTGATATATGGCGTCATCACGTTTTCAGTGGATAGCCGTTATTACCTAGCAGCCACACATCCAGAGGGGTGTCCCCCTGAAAGACTGTAGGGATGCTAGAATTCGCCGGATGAATGAGTCATGTGCCGACCCGGGGAAAATGGCATATACGTTTGTCACCAGGCAATTTGAGTCACAGATCACCAGACATCCCTGTTTCACCTGTGAACATTCAGTCAGGTTGAGTGACCATTACGCGTGCCGAACGCACTTTCGATGTGGTCAGAGATACGGATCAAAATATATAAATCTAGTTCTGACTGTATGTGCTGACTCAGATAGTTGCATTGAATCGCGGCTAATAATTGATCGCAGTGAAATGCCAGACACTGTGGAAACCTGACTGTGAGGTATTGGCGACGTGAGCGCACGACTCCGCCGGTTTACGAAAATCCACTTGCGCCGCCGGCGCACAGAGTTGACCAGGTCTGAGGTGACGAGCTTTAAGCGCACTTTTACGCCGCCGGCGCAGACCGAAATGGTCGAAAATTCCAGTGCGCCGGCTCATTATGCCGACACCTCCCCCCTACTGCGCCGCTACGCCCATCCTGGCGCACCACTGTACGCCTCGGTCTACCAAAATACCAAATGCGCCGTGCGCCTGCCTGCGCCGCTCGAAAATACCACTGCGCCCGGCGGCGGAGTCGAAAATAGAGTCCATTGTCTTGTCTGACACGAACGAAGTGGATGCATTCACGGCATGCACTTCCATGCCTTGAAAAATGAATTCAATCCACGGTGCTCTTCTGTCGGCTGGGAGCCGATGGAGCGATTTGTGCTCCTCTTTACAGCCAATAACAGAACAACGCCTGGACATGATTCATAACACCGTGCTTTCCATAACCTAACAGCAGATCTGTGAGAAGGTGGCGCTGGGTGGAGAGACACCGAGCGCCGAAACGGCTTGTTTGGAAGCTGTAGGCAGGGTGCTTAAAGAGATCCGTATCTCACTCAAAAAAGCGCGGACGGTCTTGTTTCACACTTTGTATGTGTGTGGCAGCACCAGAGACATAACTATGAAAATCATTTTATTTAAATTTTTTTTATTTGGATTTCTGACTGGGTGGGCAAGCTGTCAATCTGGGCAGGCCTACAGATGCAGCAGCCTCGAAATTCCCCTCCAAGCCAGAGGCCATCCAGCTCCCAGCCGGCTGCAAGCCAGCTACCAGTCCCCCCCCCCTCCTCTTGGGGGTGTGCCCAGAATCCACTATAAACACGCCTCTTCATTCAATTGCAGGGTGTCACCAGGAGATGGCGTGTCCCTCACACATCTCAAGGGCAAAGATTTTTACTCCACTACATTCATCTGCTTTAGTAGGCTTATTTGTAGTTAGGCAGTCACAGTTACTCAACTATTTTACGTTGATTATTTAGATCAACTTAGAAAAATATTTCTCGCACAAAGTCTTAAAAAAGTCATAAATGTGTGTTTTCATCAGCCTGTTTTAATGCATAATTTCGATTTGCAAACAGGAAATTCCTAAGTTTTTCTCTTACAATATACTGTATGATTTTTTTTGTGATTGTTGCGATAAAAAAAAACAAACTCGTGTAAAAAAAGTTGTATATAATCACTTCCTACATGATAATAACCATACTTCACATTACAGAACCAGTCGAAAAGGTTCAGTTCCCATCTTAAAAAAAAAAAAAAAAAAAAATAGTTTTAACTCGAGAATGAGAAGTATCAGCTTAAAATTACGAAATCATGTGGTGGAGATTTGGCGCAATTGGTAGAGCATCCGCCCCATGTATGAAGTTCTCTGCAGCGGCTACGGGTTCGATTCCAGCTTTCAGCCCTTTGCTGCATATTATCTTCTTCGAAAAAAAAAAAAGTTACAAAATCATTCCTGAGTCATAAAAGTGATGTAGCTTTACAAAACAGCCTGTGACTCCAAGAATAAACAGGCTCCATCTGTTTACATAGAGTTTGCTTTTGACAATTATCAACAAAAATGATGACCTAATTTTACTTTACATGCGCTGGAACAGAGACAGAGCTGCAGGAGCAGAGCGCGTCATCTGGAGATTCAAAGGCTGCCTACGTTTTCCGCAACAGGCGCGCGGCTCTCGGCAAAAATAGACCAGGAAACGGCCAGTAGACAGTCATATTAGTATTGGTTGAATATGCGCTAATTTTTGCGATCGCAAGATTTCCTGGTCGGACTGATAATATACATTTTCATGCATGAGGGAGGTGGGAAAGTTGGCTTATCCATAAATGTAATTAAGTGTAATGGAAACATTTAGTGAAGTCTATAAAGTAGACAGCGACACAACATTAATATCAGTGGCACAAATTGATTTATAATTACTGGGGGTACGCGCTCCCCTCAGCCCTCCACCTATTTTACTGGGCATAGCGAGTCTGTGGGACAGTGGGGGCTGGGAGCCTGTTTGGCTTGCGACCATCCATTGAGTTAGAACAAAGGATACACTGTAATGCAAATAATGACTTTTCAGCCAACAACGCGGCCGGCTCGACATTACACATGCCTGACAGAGTGACAGACAGGAGAACATCATGACGCCCGTGGTGATGATGCGCGATGTGTCAGTGAAACTACAGGTTTACTCAGCTCTGAAATGTGCCGGGAGTTAATCGCTTCAAATGCACAAATGCAGTGAAGTTCACAAACCACCAACAGTTTATAGAATAGGATGGACTGTCTATCAGTGGCCATTAGAGCAGCTCTCTAATAATTAAAATAGATGTCACACTGTGCGGAAGAGCTTAATAAGTTAACAAGAGATTTGGCCACGACAGCTGAAACAATGAAACAATTGGATTTATACTTTATCCAAAATCGGGGTGAAATATTGCATGCCACGGATTAGATAGATACAGAAATCATCATCTGAGAAATACTCATGATACTGATTTCACTGTTTATTGGCCGTTTTCATGTGTGTGTGTTAACTGATTGGCCAATAAAAACAAGTAGATTGGGCCATCTACATCGGCCCATTGGCCCTTTCTGCCCCACAACATTGTTTTTTTTCATGGGTCTGATTGGCCCATTAGGATTATTCATGATTGAATGTAGGTGTCCGTGTGGGGGATGAGGCTCGCTGGCTGCGGAGGGAGAGTTGATGTTGTAGTAAGAACCTGTCTGCCTGGTCTAACATGATGAAGTCATGTTGAACATTTCCGTTTCCCAAAAAAACATTTATTTGAGGTGCAGCGGCACAATATTAATATCAAACACGTGTGCACAACGCCTGACGTAAAAAATGCATTCTTGGTGCGCTGAGTACTATGTTTACCCGCAACTTTTTTTTTAATAGTTACTGTTTATATTCATTACGTGAACAGTCTGAAAAAAGAGACAGAGACACAAGGAGGAGGACACAGACAGTCACACAGACAGAGTTATGAAAAAGATCAGTGATAATTAACTACAGTATATTAAGCCTATGATGTTGAACATCGCAGTGCGAGCCGTCTGCGGCGCTCCGCAGCCACCTGTGAAGGCGAACGAAATCTGGAACCTTTCAGCTCAATGACATGACTTTGAAAGCACCAAGTGACTTGTTTTAACGAATTTCGTTAGATTAAAATATGCAGAACTGTTAAATATCACTTCCGTGAGGCTGTTCAGTCAGACATTAACAGATCACAGGCTGAAATTGGCATTTCATCCTCCCGTCCCTCCCTCTTCAGCGCACTGTTAATGATTTCTGTCCAGTAATATACAGTACACACACATACAGGACTCTGCGTATTGCTGGTCGCCGCATCAAATAGCGACCCGCAAATCTAAAATGCGCTACAAACAGGAAACCCACAACTGAAAGTGGCTCCGCGAATCAGGCAGAGTATTAAACATTTAACTGTTTAGCAATTCAAAATGCAAGAAAAACGCGACGCACAACTTCTGTTATTCATGATTAATTTTCTGGGCACAAATCACTCGGCACGCGGAGATGCGCTGGGAGCCTCTCCAAAGGTGGAGAGAGATGTGGAGGAAAAGGCAGGATGGGCAGATGAGCAGATCCAAGAAGTTTGTGAACGAGCACTACAATAATGTGGATGATTAAGCATAATTATATTTAAAAAACTGCACAGGGTGCTCTACTAGACAAGCAGTTTTTCTTACAGCAGTGGAGGCTATGTGCAGATCTAATGAACGACTCAGCAAAGCTGACACGGTAATAATGACTGCTCCTCCTGGTGGACTGATCGAGCGAGTGCAGGTAGTTTCCGCAAATGGAGCTTAGGGGCGTTACGAGTTGGCCCCGCGCCGATGACGTCATCACGGGGGATCTCATTACAGTCACAAACCCGCCTACTGCAGAGCAGGGACCGGTCACGGACCCGCCAGGGCCCCAGCATGAAATCAGGGGAATTTCGAGGCCGCTCCATCTGTACGCCCGCCCATACCCACCCGTAGCTCCGCCCCTGACTCCAGGTTGGCTGTGGTGATTCTTTTGATTCTTCCTTGATCTGTGTGATACAAAATAAAGCGACATGGTATAAGAGATCCATCCATCCATTATCTATACCGCCTATCCCTTTCGGGGTTGCGGGGGGCTGGAGCCTATCCCAGCTAGGAGAGGCGGGGTACACCCTGAGCCGGCCGCCAGCCAATTGCAGGGCCACATGCAAGGACAGACAAACATTCACACTCACACCTACGGACAATTTAGAGTCATCAATTAACCTAATGAGCATGTTTTTGGTCTGTGGGAGGAAGCTGGAGTACCCGGAGAGAACCCACGCATGCACGGGAAGAACATGCAAACTTCACACAGAAAGGCCCCGCCTGACCCGGGGATCGAACTGGCTGATAACCTTCTTGCTGTGAGGCACGCGCACTACCTGCTGCGCCACCGTGCAGCCCGGTATAAGAGATATCCAATTCAATTCAATTTTATTTGTATAGCACCAAATCACAACAAAAGTTGTCTCAGGACACTTTCCATATAGAGCTGGTACAGGCCGAGCTCTTTTATCTACAGAGACCCAACAATTCCCTCATGAGCAAGCACTTGGCAACAGCAGTCAGGAAAAACTTCCTTTTACCAGGCTCAGGCAGAACCAGGCTCTGGGTGGGCGGCCATCTCCCTCGTTGGGTGAGAGAGAGAGAGAGCAAGAGAGAGAGAGTGAGACAGACAGACAGAGACAGACAGAAATGCAGTCAGAGAGAGAGAGAGAGAGAGAGAGAGAGAGAGATAGACAGAAACAGTGACACAGTAACTGTAACCCCCATGAATTCAGGGTTACTAAACATATATTGCGGTTAGAGGTGTAATCTCACACCAGAACAGAGGGTGGCGCAACTCCGGTGTCGCTACGTCAGCGCACGCTTTCAGCGTCCCTTCCTTTTTCTGACGGAGACGTCCTGAAAGGCTGCTCCTAACGAGCTAAAGAGTTCTCGGAACTGATTGTGTGTGTGTGAGTGGACGTGAGGAGCCGCATCTGTCTTGTCAGTCCTCTCGTTGTGAGCTCCGATTGGTTTTATTCTGGACTACAATAGGATCATTCAGGATCTGAATCCTTTTGGGTTCAGTGGCGAGCCAACTCCAAGAGACGTAGACTGAACGGACTGGAACCACAGTGTGGCCAGCTGTGGGTCCGCCTTCAGAGGACATCAGGACCATCGACTCAGTTTTCCAGGAACCAGAAAAGAACTAACACATTAAAACTACCCGTACTGTTAGAACAGTGTGCACACAACAAGTCAAAGAAAAATTTCATCTCCTTCCCTCAAAGGAGAACTTTGTCAAGGGAAAGCAACTTGGACCTTTCATTTATTAAAGGACGATTACGCAAAGTAAAGACACTTTTATTTGAACCTTGTTTATTTAATTTGGTTTAGATTTTTTGGCATATTGGAAGAGCTCTGTTTTGTATGCTCCTATATTTTATTTTATTTTTCCATCTACTTGCACTGCTATGTGACTGTTGCTGAGGCAATAAATGTTGTCACTGTTTAACTTCACGTCTACTCCCTTCGTGAGTCAGTAAAATAATTCCAGGTATCCATTCCCGAACCTAGGTGAATGTTAGCGCTCTTGGTCACAGATCTCATCAATTTGGTAAGGCTAGGAGCACTACATAACACTGACAGTGGATGTAATAACAATAGTAGTAGTTGCAGTGGATGTCAGGCAGGGCCATGGCAGGAGAGGCAGCTGTAATCCACAATCCAGATTCAGCCACTATCCAGCCAGGGCCGTAACAAAGTGTCATACGCAATGAACCTGTAGCACTATCACCCAGGTAGTCAATTTGGGAGGTACTAAGGTTAGCGTAGGAGTCCTCTGTTGTATTGAAACATGGCATTGAATTAAATGCTGATGGGATCATATCCTTAAATTTAGCTACAGCACTATCAGATAGGAGTCTGGTATAAGAATTTTTGCCGACTGGCTGATAGTCTGATAATGTGAATTCAAAAGTTATTAAATGATCCGATAAAAGAGGATTCTGTGAGGAGACTATTAAGTCTTCAATTTCAATGCCATATGTCAGAACAAGGCCAAGGGTGTGGTTAAAACAGTGAGTTGGTTCATGTACATTCTGATGGAAGCCTACTGAGTCTAATACTGAGATAAATGCAGTGCTAAGGCTGTCATTGATGTCAGATATCAGAATTAAATCACTCAGTTGAAATCATACTCCTGTGAAAAAAATTATTCCAAATACAACACCTCACTGCCTCACCCTTATGTGCTTTCTTCACGTTCTTTGCAGGAGTCTTTGCATTGGCTTGCTTTTTTGGAGGGAGTTAACTTCAAGCTCAGGCCACCCAAGACCCCTAAGCTTTGATCTGTAATTGCCCATTTTAAATTTCAGTCTTTGTTGCCATTCGTAACATCCATTGTAGGACCCTGGTTCTTTCAGGCAAGGATGTTTTTGAATCAGTGCTTCTGCTACATCAGCGAACTGTGCACTTGTAGGATATGCAGCAAACTCAAAGATGCTTTCAGCTAATCTCTCAAGGATGTCTGGCAGGATGGTAGTACAGCTGAGTGGACATCCATCTTTATTGAAAGCTTCGTTACCTGCTGCTAGCACAAGCTCTGTGTCATTGTGGAAGTGTGGTACTAAAAATTCAGGAGGGCCAAGACTTTGAGTGCAGATTCCCATGCTCAGGTGATGACAGGATCATTGTATCACTGGATTCAGATGAAGTAGTACTGGCAGGCTGAGTGGAGCTGCTGGCTGCACCTGTGTCGAAGCTGCTGGCTACACTTGTGTTGGATCTATCCAGGTCAGTTACAATGAATTGGATTGAGGAGAGATCAACAATACGGACAACCTTAATTCTGTCTTTGTCTTTAAGATCTTTTGTTGATGCAAGAGGAAAAAAAACACTACCCTCCAAAATCAACATCCTTGTAATGTAAGGTAAATTTCCCTGCCTCCATTCTATATTTCTGTTGCACAATAGACTGTAGCTCATCCACCATCTCTGGTACTTCACAAGGCAGTTCAAGCTTGTCAGTGATCTTGAACAATAACACAAAGTGCAGCAGACTGATGAGATGTTTGTACATCTGTAAAGAAAAAAAGACATGTGTATCTGACATAATATGTGAGCACTGCAACATCAGCCTGTGGTTTTATTGGTATACATTTTACATTTTTGGGAGCCAGGATGTTAGCAGAACCTCATTAAGAATTACAACATACTAGGAAAATCGAAATCAGGAATATCCATTTCCTCGCATAACTGAGACAACTGAGCTGGCTCAAGAACAGTTCTTGCATTCTCAAACTCATAGCTTCCAAGGTGCTCGATGCACCAAGCATCTAAGCATTCCACAATAAATCCAGGTTTAACATCAACGACCACAATCTGAATCAGCTCAGAAATATGAATTTGAGAAACTCTCAACAAATCCACCAATGGAATGAGCGCCCAGGTTGTCTGCAATGACAGAAAAGACAGTACCTTTAACTTGTCTGCTAAGAGAGGGAATGTAAAGTCCATGCTCCCCAAGACTAACAAGATCTTTGAGAAGTGGCTCCAACACAGCATCATATCCATATTATTTTATGTCCCCAGCTATGCACAGAATGGCTAAAAGTATTGAAGTCAGTGAGGACCGGAGCAATGATGGTACATTTGCAAGAACCCAATAGACAGCAGTAATTTTTTGCTTTTTTTCTTGATGTTCCAAGTGGATTGCATACTTCAAATTCATCCACATGTAAATTGAGAGCTATTGCTGGATCATTTTGAGAGAATAATTTATTAGCTTTAAAGTGGGAACCATCATAAAATTACGCGTACTGATTTTCTGTGTTCTGTGCTTTTTTACCACTGTTCATGAGGAAATCCTGCATTAAAAATCTCGGATAAGGACTTAAGAATAGCTACATACTGGTATCTTTTTTGCTTCCCAGGCATTAACCACAGATTCAACTGGCTCCACCACAGAGAAATTCTCCTTAAAATATTCATTTCTCTTGTAGGCGGTGGACAGAGGGCCATCACTCCTCAATGCTCGGCAGATGGGGTTGGATTCACAGAGTTCTGTTACCATGTCAGTGATCACAGAATCATCAAGCATGACTGCAAAATTCCTTTCATTGTAGGATCTGATGCTGAACTAGAAATAAAGTTTAGTTCTTCCACCATCACATTAATACACTGTCTGGGCACATTAAACATGCTTTCCAATTTCCTTGAACTGACACCTTATCGTGGTGGGGGAGTTTGAGCACCCGAATGATCCTAGAGGCTATGTTGTCCGGGGCTTAATGCCCCTGGTAGGGTCTCCCAAGGCAAACAGGTTCTAGGTGACGGGTCAGACTCAGAGCCGTTCAAAAGCCCCTTATGACAGAAAAAAAATCAAGGAAGCGTACATCGCCTGGATTGGTGTCACTGGGGCCCCATCCTGGAACTAGGCCTGGGGTTGGGGCTTGCAGTCGAGCGACTGGTGGCCGGGTCTTTGCCGACGGGACCCGGCCAGGCACAGCCCGAAGGAGCGGCGTGGCCCCGCCTTCCCATAAGCCCACCACCCGCAGGAAGGATCAGAAGGGGCCGGTGCTATGTGATATGGGTGGCAGTCATGGACAGGGGCCCCAACGACCCAAACCCTGGACAACGACTCTAGCTATGGGGACATGGAATGTCACCTCGCTGGGGGGGAAAGAGCCTGAGCTAGTGCGGGAGGTTGAGCGGTACCGGCTAGAGATAGTTGGGCTCACCTCCACGCAAAGTCTGGGCTCTGGAACCCAACTCCTTGAGAGAGGCTGGACTCTCTTCTACTCTGGAGTTGCCCTCGGTGAGAGGCGGCGAGCTGGTGTGGGCTTGCTTATAGCCCCCCAGCTCAGCCGCCATGTGTTGGAGTTCTCCCCGCTGAGCAAGAGGGTCGCTTCCCTGTGCGTTCAGGTCGGGGATAGGTCTCTCACTGTTGTTTCAACCTATGGGCCGAACAGCAGTGCAGAGTACCCAGCCTTCTTGGAGTCCCTGGGAGGAGTACTGGAAAGTGCTCCAACCGGGAACTTCATTGTTCTGCTGGGGGACTTCAAGGCTCACGTGGGTAGCGACAGTGATACCTGGAGGGGTGTGACTGGGAGGAACGGCCTCCCCGATCTGAACCCAAGTGGTGTTCTGTTATTGTATTTCTGTGCTAGTCACAGTTTGTCCATAACAAACACCATGTTCAAGCATAAGGGTGTCCATCAGTGCACGTGGCACCAGGACACCCTTGGCCGGAGATCAATGATTGACTTTGTAGTCGTATCATCTGACCTTCGGCGGTATGTCTTGGACACTCGGGTAAAGAGAGGGGCTGAGTTGGATCCGCTGGCAGGAGAGGAAGCGGGACAGACTTGGCAGACCCAAACGTACCATGAGGGTCTGTTGGGAACGTCTGGCAGAACCCGCTGTCAGGGAGGTTTTCAACTCCCACCTCCGGGAGAGCTTCGACCAGATTCCAAGGGAGGTTGGAGACATTGAGTCCGAATGGACCATGTTCTCCACTTCCATTGTTGATGCAGCCATCCCTAGCTGTGGCTGTAAAGTCGGCGGTGCCTGTCGTGGCGGCAACCCCCAAACCCGGTGGTGGACACCGGAAGTAAGGGATTCCGTCAAGTTGAAGAAGGGGTCCTATCGGACCTGGTTGACTCATGGGACTCCTGAGGCAGCTGACGGGTACCGGCAGGCTAAGCGTGCGGCAGCTCAGGCGGTTGTAGAAGCGAAAACTCGGGCCGGGGGTTTGGTTCAGGAGCCGGCAGATTTCGTCTCTGCTTTTCGCGGATGATGTTGTCTTATTGGCTCCCTCGAGCCAGGACCTTCAGCATGCACTGGGGCGGTTTGCAGCCGAGTGTGAAGCAGCTGGGAAAAGAGTCAGCACCTCCAAGTCCGTGGCCATGGTTCTTGACTGGAAAAAGGTGGCTTGCTCCCTTTAGGTTGGGGGAGAGTTCCTGCCTCGAGTTTAAGTATTTTGGGATCCTGTTCACGAGTGAGAGAAGGATGGAGTGGGAGATTGACAGGCGGATCAGTGCAGCGGCTACAGTAATGCGGTTGCTGTACTGGTTTGTAGTGGTGAAGAAGGAGCTGAGCCGAAAGGCGAAGCTCTCGATTTACCGGTCAATCTACGTTCCTACCCTCACCTATGGTCATGAACTTTAGGTCATGACCGACAGAATGAGGTCCCGGATACAAGTGGCTGAAATGAGTTTCCTCCGCAGGGAGGCAGGGCGCTCCCTTGGAGATAGGGTGAGGAGCTCTGTCACCCGAGTGGAGCTCAGAGTAGAGTCGCTGCTCGAGAGGAGTCAGCTGAGGTGGCTCGGGTATCTCTATCAGATGCCCCCTGGACGCCTCCCTAGGGAGGTGTTCCAGGCATGTCCCACTGGGAGGAGGCCCCAGGGAAGACCCAGGACATGCTGGAGTTACTATGTCACTCGGCTGGCCCGGGAATGCCTCGGGATCCCCCCGGAAGAGCTAGGGGAAATGTCTGGGGAGAGGGAAGTTTGGGCGTCCCTGAGACTGCTCCCCCTGCGACCTGGCCCTGGATGAAGTGGGTGAAAATGGATGGATGGATGGATGGATGGATGGATGGATGGATGGATGGATGGATGGATGGAATTTCAGAAAGAGGTGGGCAAGATTAGCTTCAATTATGTTAGGCAATTCTTTCCTTTCCTCATCATAGCCCTCTCTGCACTCAATATCTTCATCATCTGTAGGATCATCCTCTGCATTAACAGGGTTCACATACCTGTGAACAAACTAAGCCTTGAAGTCATCCGGTGAGTGTGGAGTGTGTTTGTGTGTCCTATGAGAGGCAAAAGTACCATAGATGTTTGTTTTGAAATGGCAATTTTCAAAAACGCATGTAACAGTTTCTTGTTTTTTAAAATGATGGCCAATATGCTCAAAGTACTCCCTTTCTGTGGTGATGGTACTTAGGGTACAACATGGACATTTAAAAGACAAGACATCATTCACTTTTTTCGCTTGGCAAGATGAATGACTTCTTGTCATGAGTGATTTAAGGCTGGCCCATATTTTGAAAGTGGCAGAAATTGCCCACAATGCACATGTCGTAGCCCGTAGTGTTTTAAAAGCTTAGTCTTTCTGGAAATTTCATATTTACAAGTTTTACAGCACCAATTCATTGTGAAAAAAGTGAAGTGAAAACATTCTAAACACTGCTTAACAATAAACAAGTCAGACTCAATCAGTCAACAATCAATAGCTGATTCCTCTGATGCTAGCGAGCTACTAAAATGGCGGTCAGAGGGCTTACCTTTCAAACGGCAACAGCAGCCAGGCAGGTGGTAGGCTAATGGTCCAGCAATAATTAAGACCCCGATTGAGGACCTGGCGTTTCGTTGGCAGCTCAGCAATCCAGGCAAATAAAAATTAGCTGTTCCAAACTGCAAGACGTGAAATTCCAAAGCAGGGGGCAGTTCTCTGCAACATGTGTGCCTCGACATTCCAAACTGGCTGCACCTGGAGTCTCTCTGCTGCTTGAGAAGCCACGCCCACCCTCTTCTGCACATGCGCCGACCGTGCATGCAGCCTGTCGCAGTCGCTCCTGTTTTTTTTTTTAGTTTTACTGATTCTGTTGCTTTATTCTTTATTATTAATACCTGCAATTTTATGACAGTCATTTTGAAGCTGTGCCCTCTCCAAACATGTTGGCCAAGAGAGTTCTGGTTTGTTTTCTCACTTTGGAATTATTACTCTGATTGGGACACAGCACCGATGTGCAGCGCACTGTTTACTCCAGAGATAAGCTGATCGTGCTGAGGCCGGCTGGCTTGTCAGCCAGAACATCAGAGATCCCTGTTGAAATCTGGAGGAAAACACACAGAGAATGCAGGGGAGGACAGAAACAGCGGAGAAAAATAGCTGGGTCGAGACAACGGAGGCTTATTGAGAAGAGGAGATATAAGCCGTGTCTCCCCTCTCTCATCATGGGCAACGTGAGGTCGCTGGCAAATAAGGCGGACGAGCTAACAGCACTTGCCAGGAGTCAGAGGGAGTACCGGGAGTGCAGTCTGATTTGTTTTTCTGAGACTTGGTTACATCAGGACATACCCAACGACGTCTCCATCAGTGGCTTTCAGACCGTTCAGACTGACCGGGATTGCGCAGAGAGTGGTAAGCGTAAAGGAGGGGGGCTTGTCGTTCTAGTCAACAACCGATGATGTAATCCTGGTCACATTACCATCAAGGAACATATCTGTTGCCCGGACATTGAACTGTTGGCTGTTGGGCACAGGCCATATTATTTGCCCAGGGAGTTTTCACATGCCATCATCGTTGCTGTTAACATCCCCCCCTCTACCAACCTGACGTTGGCATGTGACGTCATTCACTCCACCATGGCCCGCCCGCAAACTCAACACCCGAGTGCATTCATCGCTATCTCGGGTGACTTCAACCACACCACCATGGCAACAACACTGCCCAATTTCACGCAGTATGTGAGCTGTCCGACAAGAGAGGAGAGAACCCTGGACTTGCTGTATGCTAACGTCAAGGATGCATACAGCTGCTGCCCCCTCCCCCCTCTGGGCAGGTCAGACCACAATCTTGTGCACCTCACTCTCTGTTATGTGCCTCTGGTGAAGAGTCAGCCTACGACCACAAGGACAGTGAGGAGATGGTCAGAGGAAACATATGAGACACTGCAGGGCTGTTTTGAGGTGACAGACTGGCAGGCACTCTGTGATCCGCATGGGGAGGACATTGATTGCCTCACAGAGTGCATCACAGACTATATCACTTTCTGTGTGGACTCCACTGTCCCAGCCAGGACTGTCCATTGTTATCCAACAAGCCATGGGTGACAAAGGACATTAAAGTCATCCTCAATGAGAAGAAGAGGGCTTTCATAGCTGGCAACAGGGAAGAGGTGAAAACGATACAGAGGGAACTGAAGGTGACAATCAAGGACGCTAAGGAGAAATACAGGAGGAAGCTGGAGTGGAAACTCCAGCAGAACAACTTGACTCCTCAGCTGTCTGTACTGGACTACCATCATCAACCACTCCCCACTCCCCCCCTCCTTCTCCTTCTCCTCCTCCTCCTCCTCCTCCTTCTCCTCCTTCTCACACCCCCCCATCCTCCTTTGTGAGCCCTCTTCACACCTCCTCAGACTGTCAGACGGACTTTATACTCCGACCTGAGGACTACACCCCTCCCCGCCTGTCACCTCCACAGTGTGCTTCACTGCTGACCAGGTAAGAAGACAGCTGATGAGACTCCACTCAAACAGGGCTCCCTGATGGTGTCAGCCCCAGGGTGCTTAATGCCTGTGCCCCCCAGCTGTGTCTTCAGCATGAGCCTTGGGGCTCTATTTTCGACTCTGCCGCCGGCGCAGCGCAGAGTCAAGGTCCGCTGCGCCGATGGGGCGTGGCGGTGCAGACTTTGGTATTTTCGTGGGCTGCGCCGCCGGCGCATCTCCACCTCCTTCTCATTTCAGTCCCACCCAGCGGCACAACTCGGAAAGAGGGAGGGGAGAAGGCGTGGACTGGGTTTGGCACAGCCGAGTCAAATCTTCACCAATCACGGCAGCTCCTCGCCTCACCTTTAAGAACACCGCTGGCGAGGCACATGGCAAGTTTCCAGGAGACTGACATCACTCATGTCTCCTGACATCCGTTTGTATTACTTTGCACACCCGTATGTATATACTGTTTATTTTTTCCTCAGTATATATATATTGTTTTATATGATTTTCTATATTTTGTGGTATATTTTGTTTATATATATATTTTTTTGTTTTTATATTTGCTTTTTATATATATAGTCCTCTCTATTTTCTTTCTTTTCTATTTTTTTTCTAATTCTATTCTTGTAAGGAGCACTGCAACAAAAACAATTTCCCCCTGGGGATAAATAAAGGATTTCTGATTCTGATTCTGATGTCTAAGTATGAGGTGCTTAGATGGTAAATCCTCCTCCTCCTCTTCATCCTCCTCAAAGCAATGATGTACTCCATCTTTGTAGATAATGTTAAGCATTACAATGATAACATTTGTATTTAGAATGAAATGACATGGGTAATAGCGGACAATGATCATCACTTACGTTTTTTCATGTGTCTGTCTCTGTCTCTCGAGTGCTCTGAGATAGATGCAGTATATATACTCTGTAGGATGCCACGGCTGTTTCTGGTTGGCACAGCGACGTTAACCGATTAGTTCGCATCTCTGTTTCACCTGTGTACATTTGGTCAGGGTGAGTGACCATTACGCATGCCGAACGCGCTTGCGATGTCGTCAGATGAGATACTGATCAAAATATATAAATTTAGGTCTGACTGTATGTGCTGACTCAGATAGTTGCATTGAATCGTGGCTGTTGCTAATTATTGATCGCAGTGTGCATTTGATGACTGACCGAACACTGCTGAAAACACCGTTAAAACCACGCTGCCATCTTGTTGAAGGTGTGATATATGGCGTCATCACGTTTTCAGTGGATAGCCGTTATCTCTTAGCAGCCACACATCCAGAGGGGTGTCCCCCTGAAAGACTGTAGGGATGCTAGAATTCGCACCGATGAACGAGTCATGTGCCGACCTGGGGAAAGTGTCATACACGTTTGTCACCAGGCAATTTGAGTCACAGATCACCAGACATCCCTGTTTCACCTGTGTACATTCAGTCAGGTTGAGTGACCATTACGCATGCCGAACGTGCTTTCGATGTGGTCAGATGAGATAAATATAGAAATTTAGGTCTGACTGTATGTGCTGACACAGATAGTTGCATTGAATTGCGGCTGTTGCTAATAATTGATCGCAGTGAAATGCCAGACACTGTGGAAACCTGACTGTGAGTGTGAGGTGTAACCTGACTGTGAGCGCACGACTCCACTGGTTTACGAAAATCCACTTGCACCGCCGGTGCACAGAGTTGACCAGGACTGAGGTGGCGAGCTTTCAGTGCACTTTACGCCGCCGGCGCAGACCAAAATGGTCGAAAATTCCAATGCGCCGGCTCATTATGCCGACACCTCCCCCCTACTGCGCCGCAACGCCCATCCTGGTGCACCTCTCTACGCCTCGGTCTACCAAAATACCAAATGCGCCGTGCGCCTGCCTGCGCCACTCGAAAATACCACTGCGCCGGTGGCACAGCCTGTGCCGCGCCGGCAGCGGAGTTGAAAATAGAGCCCTTGGTCTCCAGAGGGTCCCTATGCTGTGGAAGACGTCGTGCCTCATCCCTGTGCCAAAGACATCACGGCCCAGGGCCTCAAAGGACTACAGACCTGTAGCACTGACCTCTCACATTATGAAGTCTCTGGAGAGACTCATCCTGGAGCAGCTCCGGCCCATGGTCAAGCCACTCTTGGACCCCCTCCAGTTCGCCTGTTAGCCCCGACTTGGAGTTGAGGACACCATCATCTACCTGCTCAACGGTGCCTATGCCCACCTGGACATGCCGGTGTTTTTTGACTTCTCCAGTGCATTCAACACCATTCGTCCAGCTTTACTGGGTGACAAGCTGACAGCGATGCAGGTGGATGCCCCCCTAGTGTCCTGGATTGTGGACTACCTGACTGGCAGACCACAGTATGTGCGCCTGCAACACTGTGTGTCAGACAACTGCAATAGTTGGATGTATCAGCAAGGACGATGAGGATGCGTACAGGGCTGCAGTGGACAACTTTGTCACATGGTGTGAGCAGAACCATGGGCAACTAAATGTGGCAGAGACTAAGGAACTGGTAGTGGACCTGAGGAGAACCAAGGCACCAGTGACCCCTGTTTCCATCCAGGGGGTCAGTGCGGACATTGTGGAGATTACAAGTCCCTGGGGCTACATATTGACAATAAACTGGACTGGGCAAAGAACACTGACGCTCTCTACAGGAAGGGCCAGAGTCGTCTCTATTTTCTGAGGCGAATGAGGTCCTTCAACATCTGCCGGACTATGCTCAGGATTTTCTCAGGAGTCTGTGGTGGATAGTGCCATTCTCACTCCTGATCCGCGAGGCCAGCAATGTTGTGGGGATGGAGTGACGGTGGTGTCAGAGAGAAGAATGCTGACTAAGCTACGGACTATCTTGGACAACGTCTCACACCCACTTCATGATGTGCTGGCCAGGCACAGGAGTACATTCAGTGAGAGACTCATCACACCAAAACTCAGGACTGAACGCTACAGGAAATCATTCCTGCCTGTGGCCATTAACTTATACAACTCCTCCCTCTGAATGGCCCTTGGACTTCACACTTATGCTGTTACATATTTGACCAATTGAACTTTGCACATCCTGTTGTATATTTTCCAAAATATACAATTTTCCAAATTCAACTTGCACATCCTTTTGTAGCCAAATCCAACTTTGCACATCCGTTTGTATATACAGTTTATTTTTTCAGTATTTATATATTGTTTTATATTCTGTTCTATATTTTGTAGTATATATATATATATATATATATATATCTGATCTGGACGTCTATACGTCATCCAGAATTAGTTGATAAATGACATCGCTATTATACGTCCAGCCTGACCCAATTCTGGACGTCTATAGACAGCCAAAATCAGTTGCAAAAAGACATTCTGCTTGGCCATGATCTGGACGTGTATGGGTCATCAAGAATTAGTTGCTAAATGACATTGGGATTGCACGTCCAGCCTGACCCGGTTCTGGACATCTACAGACAGCCAGAATGAGTCGCAAAAATATGTTTTAGTTGGCCATGATCTGGACGTCGATATGACATCCAGAATTAGCTGATAAATGACATATCGATTTTAAGTTCAGCCTGACCCGGTTCTGGATGTCTACAGACAACCAGAATGAGTTGCAAAGAGACATACTGCTTGTCCATGATTTGGACGTGTATTGGACATCCAGAATTAGTTGATAAATGACATTGGGATTATACGTGCACCCTGACCCATTTCTGGACGTCTACAGACATCCAAAATTAGTTGCAAATGACTTGGCCATGACCTGTATTGGACATCCAAAATTAAGTGATAAATGACATTGCGATTATACGTCCAGCCTGACCTGGTCTGGACGTCTACCAAAATAAGTTGCACATAGACGCTCTGCCTTGGACATCCAGGATCAGGCCTATTTGATGAAATTGTCCTGTCGGCTGTTGCATCAGCATCTGATGATGATGATGATGATGATGATGATGATGATGATGATCATGATGAGTTTTGAAGTACTCCAAAACTAAAAATTTGGATCATAATTTGGCTACCTTTATGAATAAGAAAATGTATGTAGGCCATTTATGTGATTGTGAAGCTACTGTGGCTTATGTCATTTGAAACTCATCACATAGCCTTACACACTCACATGAAAACATGCGCACACTATGTGTGGCATGGTGAAGAGGGCCCCGGCGGGCTCCGAATCACAGACTCCCGTGTTACAGTCATGCCTCCTAACCATTAAGCCAAAGGGATATCTCCTTGGCCAAGTAGCCAGGGCACATGATGAAGAGGCATAGTGACGGGACCCTCAACTGTCACATATGCATGGGTAAATTTGGAAAGAAAGTCTTCATAAATGAGAATCTCACCAAAAACAATGCAGACATCACCAGAAAAGCTCGTCAATTTGGGGAAGAGTCAACATACCACTCATGGAAAGACTGTTTTGAAAACATTGTCAAGGTCACTGCCAGTTTGAACATCAATGGGAGATAATACGCGAATACTGACTGAGACAGGTAACAACAAGGCAAAGCTGTTGTTAGTTGAAGATGTTCGGACTCCACTGCAGCTCTGTACTGCTAGCTGCTGGTGTATGTTTACGTGGATGTCAAAACTAATAATTTACGTGAAGTAACTGGGGCAGGACTTTGATAAGCTATAAGCTTTTTCCCGTAGCCCTTTTCGCTCACGTGATGTATTGCAAAAGATGTTATTGCAATTTATGTGAGATGAAGTGTGCTTAACATGCCCAAAAAAAAAAAAAAAAAAAAATAGTCGGTTTCATTGTTCAAACCTTTACCACATAGACTACAGTATAGTTTTGTTGTGGTGGGTATACAGAGTATACCTGCAGAGCTGATGATCTCCTGACTGTAATCATGTGACATATAAGGACCAAGCCTTATTTGTCTGAAAAAGGCCTATGTTAATGAGCCAGGGTTGGCATAAAAACAAACACTGTCCCACTCAGGTGAAGATGTTGTGTCAACAGTTTGACGTGAACAACAAAAGGACAACCAAAAAAATGGATATTATTCAAAGGGAAGGGCATAACAAATCACACATTTCGCTCTTATCCCACAAATCATTTTTTGGATTTTTAATTTAGACCACTAAGGTAGCTATACATTTCTAAATCAAGTATAGGGCCTATATTTGGTCAAAAAGTCAAATTTCTCAGTAACAACTGACTCTAATGGAAATTAGGTGTCATCACTGCAGTCACTTTCTCAGAGTGAAACTGAAAGAAATATTATCACACGTACTCTCACGCAGTATTTTTTCCAAGCTCTACAGCCACAAATACTTATTCAAAGTGGCCAAACTAATAGATGATTAGGCCTGTAAAGTTGCTTTAAACACACACACACACACACACACACACACACACACACACACACACACACACACACACACACACATATATATAACCAACCAATAACAAACTTTCTGATAAGTGTGTGCAATTAATTTAATTTAATTTAATTTAATTTAATTTAATTTAATTTAATTTAATTTAATTTAATTTAATTTAATTTAATTTAATTTAATTTAATTTAATGTGGGGGTGCAAGGGGAGTAGCTTCAATTGCTTGTTTTTCTTGCGTGATTTGGCAACACAGCACTCACTCTGACTACACATGGGAGTAGCAGGAGCAGTAGCAGGAGCGGCAGGAGAGACAAGTGAAGCAATGTCATTACAACAGGACTCGAGGTAAGAATTTAGATTTAACTCCCACAAAAACATAAAATTCACAAGTCTATGTCTGCATATCTAAGTTCAACTATGGCAATTACAACTATGACTTATCCAATTTGAAAAGCAGTTAGGCTATTACAGTTAGCCGGCTGGCAGTAGGCCAGGCCTACACCAACTGGCTAATGTTAGCATGACATAGCGATAAAAGCTAGTAGGCCAGGGCCACGCTGCTAACTGTCTGGTGTCTCCCAGGTTTTGTCGGATGATTTAAAGCTAACCAGGGGGTCATCTGTTGCCTGCGTTTCCACCGAAGTCTAAAAACCCAGGGAGCCACTGGTCATGCTGGCTGTACAGTGGCTGTCTACACATGGCTACCTGAGTCTTCAGCCGTGCTAGCAATTGAAATTTTTCCTAAAGTCTTGTTTCTGATGTCATGTGTGGTTAGGAAAACCACAATTTCTGTTCGTCGTTACAAGAGGGTTTTTTTTAAAGCTCATTTAAACACCACAGTGAATGCATCAGCACCGAGACAGCGCTGAGGTCTGCGAACATTACTGTTTTGTTTTGTTTTGTTTTTTTCTAGCAAATGGGAGAGAAATGCAACTAAGGTTGCTCCGTGTAAATTTTAAAGTATGTTAATTTGATTTTTTTGGGGCGGTTTTCTTTCAGCTGCTGTGATGCAGTGGGACCCCACAGCCACTGAATCAACCATCAGGACGGCTGCTGCGGATCATTTAAAACATGCCCCTGGAAGAGTGGGGGGGGGCACATGTGTGCGCGTGTTTTTTCATTTTTTGTGTTAATGTGAGTTCAGTGTTTTATATTTTCATATACATTCATGTTGTTACAAAAGTTTTGCTTGTTTGTTGTGAGAGTGAGCTTGTGAGTGGGAAAGAGTGTTATTGTGTGTGTGAGAGAGTGAGATTGTGTGAGTGAGTTTCTGTTCAGAAAGTTCAGTGTTTTTCTAGATTTCTTTCGTATAAAACTGTTTTTTGTTTGTTACAGGTCATATTAAAAACAATTATGTCAGAAATCATGTCTGTTGTGGAAAATCCATGTAGAATGTTGCATCAGATACTGTCTACCATGAAATGCAATGACAAGAGTGTAAAGAAGCTGTTATACAATGTAGAAAGCTTGAACAGGTGAAGTATACAACTTTGATAAGATGTTCTTACGAGTACACCATGCTAAAAAAAAAATAAAAAAAAATTGAAGAGCCAGAGAAAATGTGGGCTATGTTGACATACAATCAGGATTTCTGGATGTCCAATAATTGTCTAAAATGTATGCAATGAGTAAAAAACAATGTCCAAGACGCAATAATGTTCATTCTGATGCCTTAGGGTTAGGGTTAGGGTTAATTAATTACATACCAAAAACATATTTGAACGACGTCTATATATAACATTGAAAGTTTAACATCTATTCAACGACTGGAAAAGATGTAAAAAAAAAACTTTCATTTGGCTTCTCTGAGGATGTCTTCTGGATGTACAAAGAACACGTCTTTTTGACGTTTTTTGGACCACTTTTTGCTCACTGGGCTGCAACAAAAATAATTTCCCCTCTGGGATAAATAAAGGATTTCTGATTCTGATTCTGATTCTGATTCTGATTCTGATTCTGATTCTTTTCACAGGTTTCAAAAGATTATTTTAGCTGAGCCAACTTAATATTTGTGACTTGTTGAGCTGATAAGCTGTTATGCATTCAAATTACACATGAAAATGAGTCGGGATAATTTCTTTTATTTCTTTTAAGAAATAGATGCTGCAAACTTAAATGTTTATATTGAAATTACATATTTATTTAAGCTGAATTTACTGCCCCCTTGCTTGATTTTTTAGAGTGAAGGTGATAAGCAGCTGCACTTAAGAAAAGGCTGCAGATAAAAAAATAAAAAAATGATTGATGATAAAAATAATTATAATGTCAGTATAGGGTAAGATTAGCATTATTGTTCCTTGAAAAAGTTAAAAACAGATCAAATTTATCCTAGTTTCTGATCGCTTTAATGCACCATTCAGCGAGGATACTACGTGACCCAAATCAAACACCTGTTGTGTGACTCACAGATGTTTGCTGGGTCTGGCAAAACGCTAACACGCTCTTGGTGGATCCTTCAGTGGCGACTTATGTGTTCACTGAGGAATTTTTACCTTCAGTGAGGTGTGTGAGGCATTTCTGCTGTTTTTAAAAAAACTGAGGAGCACAGTGGGACAGAGAGCCTGAGGAGATATGATGGTTATAGTGGTCGAGGCAGATGGCCGCCCACCCAGAGTCTGGTTCTGCTCGAGGTTTCTGCCTGTTAAAAGGAAGTTTTTCCTCGCCACTGTCGCCAAGTGCTTGCTCATGGGGGCATTGTTGGTTTCTTTGTAGATAAAAGAGCTTGGTCTGTACCAGCTCTATATGGAAAGTGTCCTGAGACAACTTCTGTTGTAATTTGGTGCTATACAAATAAAATTGAATTGAATTGAATTGAAAAATTGAATAGTGGGACAGAGAGGTTGAGTGGACTGGTTATATGATGAATTTAGAATGAACAGAGCAGATTGTTGAGGACTTGCACCAGACTGTATATAAGAATCACAGAATTCCATTGAGACAGGTGAGAACAAGCTCACTTATTGTAAATCTCTCTCCTGCCACCAACAGCCATGGCGTTGCATAGCAACATATTGTTTTGTGTGCGTTTGTGTGTGTGTGTGTGTGTGTGTGCGTGTGTGTGTGTGTGTGTGTGTGTGTGTGTGTGTGTGTGTGTGTGTGTGTGTGTGTGTGTGTGTGTGGTGTGTCTGTTCCTTTACTATGCGTATGTCCTGTTGATTCAATTAAAAATGTCAATGTTCATTTCTGTACAAAGACAATGCCTGCTGCTTCTACAGTTTCCATGCCTCTTTTTATTTACTGTTGTTTTTGTTTAATTGTTTTGTCTCTTTTCTGGTTTATTCTACTGATGCTTCACAAAAGAAGGTGGTTGTATATTTATAATTGATGATCGGTTGTATGCACCGGCTTCAAAGAGTCACCTATTTACGTTCCTGCATTAAATGTCATGCAGCTATGTTTACTCACAGTATGTTTTATCTGGCCTAATATTGACTTGAATCTACTTTCATCTCATTTTCACAAATACTTTTACTTGAATAGAATTTCTTTAAACTAACAGACTAACACCAGAGCATAAAATTCTGGTTCTCTCTCCATCAAACTGAATACCCTGAAACCAATAGCAGGGTGTCCATGTGTTTATGCGGTACGATGCAGACAAAACAGGGACCCACTCCGAAACGCATTGTTCCATAGTGCTAGTAGTGGTCAGAAAGTTTACAGGATACTTTTAAGTCTGTATCTTGAGATATCTATGATGTCTGTTTCTCCCTGTGTGTTTAGGTCTGCACTCCCTGTGCTCAAGCATGTGGTAGGTCATATTTCCACCAGAGAATTGTTGAAAACACAGCATTGAATTCCTCAGGTTTCTCTGTCCATAATATATAATGCCTCAGGATCCCACAAAAAAATTTAGCCCGGGGCCCTGAGACTACCTCCACTGGGTATACATGGTCTTATCTGTGTGTCAAATATTTAGGTTTCAAAAGGCATGTGTGCTCTTACAAGAAATGCACCACAAGATATTTTCCAAATTCCTATAGATCTTTAAGGGAACCATAAATTTTGAGGTAGGAATCAGAACATGCACAAGCATAGAACAGTCTTAGCATTGGTATAGTAAGCTCCAAGGTTTTTGGTCTCATTACTGGGGAGATTTGTGCACAGCCAGCGCCGCTGCCTCGTTTGAAAAGAGCACATCAATGAATGTTGTTGTCATGGTTTCCTTTGTTCCAGCTTGCTTGAAGGAGTCACTCTGGATCGCTGTAAACTTGCAGTTGCAAAGGAAGAGCATGTGTGTGTGTGTGTGGGTGTATGTGTATATGTGTGTGTGGGTGTGCTGTATGTGAGGGGTGACATGGGGACAGAGGATGTGTGGCAGACCCAATGAAATCTTCACTAACCTTTAGACAGAGGAAGAGTAAAGGACAAAGAGAAAGAAAAATGCTGTCTGTTTGAAGTTATGTCCGACTGTTACTGAATTTCATTTTGTGGTAGATCCCTCATTTTTTCACTGTTGCTATAGTAACACATCTCTTTAAATGTGGAAAGTATCTCAATTCAACTAACCCTTGTGGCTTGTGTCAGTGAACAAATAGAGTAAATGTTCACCAAACTCATGTCATGTTGTGATTTTGGTATAAAAGCAGTTATTTCATTTCACTCTACAAAAGAAAAACCAAAACAGCAAAGACATGGATTAGCTTGGTTTATCCGGCAGCATGACAGAGAAAAAACAGTCTTCCCGCTTAGGACACTGACAGCAATGTGCCTCTGACTCAAACATGTCAGACCAGTCCTGCTTTTATTCTCTTTACTGGATTTCATCAGCAACTTCAGTGGACAATTAAAGTGGTTGAAAATCATCAAATCACTTGGTCAGCTGCATCTCTCAAACTTTCACTATGAGAGTTTTTTTCTTTTTTTTTTCGCAAACTCATATGTGTATGTGTACTCTATGAGTTCATATACTGAAGTACACTTGAGAAACAACATGACAATGTTTTTTTTGTCATGTGATTATACACTGCAACAGGGTGGAGAAATTATTTCCTATCAAGGCCTGTTTCAATTTTTATAACATCCATCCATATTAAATTATTGAACATATACACGTATGTCTCATTAGCCTCTAATGTGATGGCTGGAACTTCTTGTTTTTGGTGAGGTGTCTGACCCAAACTTGGAAAACCAGCTGCAAGTAGCATCATCAACACTATATTCTCACATCAGTCCGTCTTGAGCAGACGTCATTGCAAGTGTCAGTTTTGAAAAGAACTGCTCACAGTCATACGTTGTTCCAAACAGAAACTCAAACTTCAGTGCACATCTACTCAGACTGGAAAATCCTCAGGATGAACATTCAGTTCATATAACGAGCAGAGGGAGGTCGTTGTACCTGGCTTTGAGCTTGTTGTTGCTTTGCAGCTCATTGATTTCATGTTGTAGGTTGTCAGACACATCAGCTGGTTCAACATTACACAGCGCAGCAAATATCCTCAGTTCGTTTTGTTCACTTTTCATGTCCTGAAATCTCTCGCCAGATGCTTGAAGGAGTTTTCGCACTCAGCAGCATATTCAGATGTCATAGCAGATTTTTGTTCTTGCAGAACAGGAAAATGCACAGTGTCACCTCTTTCCAGTTACACTTGCCACAGCTTTAATTTCACTTCAAATGATTTCACATTTGAAAGCAGAGAGCTGGCTAGATCTTGAGGTTCAGCTCTAAGAGGGAAATGTTAATGTTGACCATGAAAGCCAAATCACACAGACACTTGCTATCACTGAGCATCCATGTCAGGTTTTCCTTCATCTCTATAAATTATTCCAGACAAACTGACACTCTGCAACAATTTTACTTTGTGTGGTGCAAGCAGCCCCACAGCAGCAACAAGGCTCTCCTTCACAAATTCTCCTTCTGAAAGAGGTTTCAACTTCGTAGCTCGCTCACAGCAAAGCTTGTCTGCAGAACACTGGGCTCTATTTTGGACTCCGCCGCCGCAGTAGTATTTTCGAGTGGCGCAGGCAGGCGCACGGCGCACTTGGTATTTTGGTAAACTGAGGCGTACAGAGGTGCGCCAGGATGGGCGTTGCGGCGCAGTAGGGGGGAGGTGTCGGCATAATGAGCCGGCGCATTGGAATTTTCGACCGTTTTGGTCTGCGCCAGCGGCGTAAAGTGCGCTGAAAGCTCGCCACCTCAGACCTGGTCAACTCTGTGGGCAAGTGAAATTTCGGAAACTGGCGGAGTCGTGCGCTCACGTCACCAACACCTCACAGTCAGGTTTCCACAGTGTCTGGCATTTCACTGCGATCAATTTTTAGCAACAGCCGCAATTCAATGCAACTATCTGAGTCAGCACATACAGTCAGACCTAAATTTCTATATTTTGATCAGTATCTCATCTGACCACATCGAAAGCGCGTTCAGCACGTGTAATGCTCACTCACCCTGACCGAATGTACACAAGTGAAACAGGGATGTCTGGTGATCTGTGACTCAAATTGCCTGGTGACAAACGTGTATGCCACTTTCACCGGGTCAGCACATGACTCGTTCATCACGGTGAATCCCTACAGTCTTTCAGGGGGACACCCCTCTGCATGGGTGGCTGCTAGGTGATAACGGCTATCCACTGAAAACAGGGTTGATGACGCCATATATCACACCATCAACAAGACGGCAGCGTGGTTTTAATGGTGTTTTCAGCAGTGCTCGGTCAGTCATCGAACGCACACTGCCATCAATAATTAGCAACAGTGACGATTCAATGCAGCTGTCTGAGTCAGCACATACAGTCAGACCTATATTTTGATCAGCATCTCATCTGACGACATCGCAAGCGCGTTCGGCACGTGTAATGGTCACTCAACCTGACCAAATGTACACAGGTGAACGTCGCTGTGCCAACCAGAAACAGCCGTGGCATCCTACAGAGCATATATACTGCATCTATCTCAGAGCACTCGAGACAGACAGACACATGAAAAAACGTAAGTGATGATCATTGTCCGCTATTACCCACGTCATTTCATTCCAAATACAAATGTTATCATAGTAATGCTTAACATTACCTACAAAGATGGAGTACATCATTGCTTTGAGGAGGATGAAGAGGAGGCCGAGGATTTACCATCTAAGGACCTCATATTTAGACATCAGAATCAGAATCAGAAATCCTTTATTTATCCCCGAGGGGAAATTGTTTTTGTTGCAGTGCTCCTTACAAGAATAGAATTAGAATAAAATTAGAAAAGAAAGAAAAGAGAGAGAACAATATATATATAAAAAGCAAATATAAAAACAAAACAAAACAAAACAAACAAACAAACAAAAAAAAAAAAAAAAATATATATATATATATATATATATACCACAAAATATAGAACAGAATATAAAACAATATACACACACACAGACATGAGTGACGTCAGGCTCTTCCTGGGAGAAGTTTGGGCGTTGGACTTGCCACTTGCCATGCGCCTGGCCAGCGGCATTCTTAAAGGTGAGGCGAGGAGCTGCTGTGATTGGTGAAAATTTGACTCGGCTGTGTCAAACCCACTCCACACCTTGTCCCCTCCCTCTTTCCGAGTTGCGCTGCTGGGTGGGACTGAGATGAGAAGGAGGAGGAGATGCGCCGGCAGGCAGTGCACGAAAATACCAAAGTATCAGCGGACCTGACTTTGCGCTGTTGACATGCCCTGCACTTTTGTGGCTTGAAAATTGAGGCTAAAACTTGAAAACCCAAAATACATTTAAGTATTTGATGGTCCAGACATGGGTATACTGAGGCACCACGAAGCTGAAACTTTCCAGCACCACTCACCAATCCCCCAAATTTGTTTGATTTTCAAATTTTTGTAGGAGATATGTGGACATGCTGAAAGAATATGTTTTATTACTCTGATGATCATTACTCTGTGTTTTTGTGGTCATACAGTATGATGCTGCAGTTACTCTGACTTTACACAAGAGTGTACTTGATTTGTGGTTAATGAGCTAAAAAATGCAAAACAGGTCCTTTAAGATTTGTTCAATCTGCACTCAAAAAGAAAACTGCAAGAGGTCAAGAACAAGTTAAAGAATCAGATACAGAATTAATTGTTTTGTTTTGAAAAAGTGTGTCAATATACATCAACTAGTAGGTTTTAAATACTCCATTGTACCTGGATGTTCATCCCTTGTGCTGTCTTACACTGCAGTTCATTTTACATTCTGGACAGTGGCATTTGAAATAATCTCATCTCAAAGACTCAAACTTGATTTTCCTGCCTATTCCCTTGAAAGATTCATTGACTGGAAGTATTTGGCCCGTCATCTTTACAATTCAGCCTGCAAGTCTGTCAATGGGGGAGTGAAAAAACAACAGGACCAGTTGACAGAGTGGAGAATGATGGAAACTTTCTTTGCCAGTGGGTAGCAAGCCTGTCTGCAGGACGCTGGCAGTGACAGCAGAGACGGGGAACTATTTGCTGAAAACTATATCAACCTGTGAGCCATTTATCAGGTGGATTGTAATGAACAAAAGCACTATCTCAGAACTTTTTGCCTGATGTTCAATACCATATCTGTCCTCTGTTGCTATCTAGTTAGTGCTGCTCTGAGGGATCGTCCCTGTCTGACATTTGGGACTTGTCAGACACAGTGATGGATGATTGAGGGGGTTGTGGTAACAAGTCTACCTAAGCACTCTCTCTGTGGAGAAACTCTGAGCTTTTTCTCTAAACTAGGTCCCATTAAACACGGTCGCTGTCTCTATGTTGGTACCAACAAGCTGCCATATTACCAGCACTCCTGCATTGCTTTGTTGTAGAATAGATCTATTCAATACGATTTTTGTCAATAAGTTAATAGCTCTCTCTGAATACAAGAAAAAGTAAAAAAAAAATTAAAAGCAATATTATTAGACTAGATCTTCTTGTTCTTCTTTTTTATTACATGCTTGTATTGTGTATTCTTGGTTGAAAAAAAGGACATACTAGTTGTGTTTCTAAAATGTAATGAATTTCAAAAATTTCCAATGTGCCCCAGCACTAACAGTAAGGTGTCGTTCAGTACTGTATGTCAATTAAATTGATCTGGGCCAAAGAGGAAATAAACTGATACATTAGGACTCATGCAAGAACATTTTTGTAGTCTTATCCTAAAACTCCCTTACTTGAGTTGAAATTTCCAAACAAATTCCCCATATTTAAGGGACATCCATTATGCTAATGATATTTTATCACTGATGTCCCTAAAGTTGCTATATATGGGCAAGCTTCATTCATAAAACCAAAATGTAGGTCATGGTATTTGTGGACCTAAAAAATTACAAAACATTTTGTCCATCCAGTTGCCTTTCTGTTTGTTTAACTACATTTATGCAAATGTATGCTCTTGATGCTTATTTTCACAAATATTACTTGCACTTTTTGTGAATAATATTTGAAAATGATAACATATGAGTCTGAGTCACTCGCCAGTATAGGGAAATGGTCAACTCACCACTTTGTAAACACTTGTCCTGTCGACTGCTACCTGGATGATCAAGGTTTTCAAATGTAAACATTAGAGTAAACATAGAGGAAAAGTTGGAGAAAATAAATACTTATTATTATACATACTATTATCCCAACCACACAGACAAGCGAGATGATCTCTGTGTCCATGTCTGCAATTATCTCTGCATTTATGTCAACAAGGGAGGAAAACATTGATATGAACATGGAAGGATTATACACCCGTTGTGACATGGTCACATGGAGTTTTCTCTGCTAAGTATCCTGCTAGCCAATGTACAGGAATTTGATAATAATCTGGACAACCTTCTTGTCTGCATTCATTTTCATCAGGATATCAGGAACCATAATGTCTTTTGTTTGATTGTAACTTCTAAATCCTGTAATACCAGACAGTGCCATTATATGCCAGTGACTCTTTTTCTGTATACCAATCTGACAAAAGACTCCTGCTCACCTGATCTGGGGTTATGTTGGATAACAATGACAATTCCTGCCTAAAGGAAGTAGGGGACCTGACCCAATGGTATCAGGACAACAACCTAAAATCTCCAATTTCCCTGAGGGGTCCTTCCAAATGGATCAATAAAGTGCAATCTTCTTCTGAACAACATTAAGACAAAGGAGCTGAGAGTGAACTTTGGGAAAAAGCAAGAAAATAAGTAAGCCCCTCTTAATATTAATATTTTTTCTTAATGGTGAGAAAGGATATTAGGAGTGCTTCACCATAGACACTTGTGTAAATTCTGGGTATCCCTAAAATACTGAGGAATTTTTATTGATAAACCACAGAGAGTTTCTTTACGGGGAACATCTCTGTCTGGTATGGAAACAGCACTTAACTGGATGATGAGGCCCTGCAAAGAGTTTTGTTTGGCTCAACATTCAAAAGGCAGTGGTGGTGGTGCTCTACCCTACCTAGTAAAGTCACTTTTCAAGTCAGTTTTATAAAGCCCAATATCACAAATCATGCTTTGCCTCAAGGGGCTTTACAATCTATACAGCATATAATACCCTCTGTCCTTAGACTCTTGATTGGGTTGTACCATCAGTCAGATGAACAATCTGATCCAGAGTGTTGCGGTGGCTGCATGATGTGTGATGTCACTGGTCACAATGGACTCTTGCCATGTGTAATTGGGACTAATGCTGAATGTCGAGTCTGCCCAGCTGTATTTCTGGCATAAGATTTAATCCACTTTAGGGCCGAGAATGTCTGCTCGACAGAAGCAGTGGACACAGAGATAGTCATCGCCAAACAAGCCTATGTGTACAGGTGCCCCATGCTCTCACCCAGATTCTTCTGCTGAAGGAAATCAAGGAGATCAGATAAGGCATACATTACAGTCAGTTCTGTTTTTAGCTGAGACTAAGATCGAATAGTGTTCTGTGATCCTGCGTTTAGCTGGAGAAGGCTGTATGCGGAATTTTTTTCCGGAATGTCTGAAACTGCTGGGGGTCGGGGTCTCCGTGCACTCGGAGTGCTTGAGATGCGTGCAGTGGCCTCATAGATCTGACCAAATCAGCCCCTCTCTTTCTCCTCCTTAACCCTTGAGACAGACAGAATTAGACATCCAATGTTTTGTTCTCTAGTATTGTAAAAAGCTCAACTGAATAATCAAAAATCCCATTCAATGTGTGAAGCAAAAAACAAAAATCTAAATCTTCCTGACGTGCATTAAATCCATCAGCACAATGCACAATGAGTCGTCATCATACTCATCATGATGTTCCAGTTGTGGTGAAACAGCTCCTTTTGCGCAGCTCTTCTTTTTAAAGACTGTACTGACCAATCTCGATGTGTATTGCCACCGTGTTGATGCCACACAAGGAAGATGCCACTGGTAAATAATGTCCAGTAGTTGCGTGCCCCTAGGGGATCTGAAGAACAACGCAACTAGGCCATTGAAGTGGGAAAAAAGATCTTGCATTCTTTCAGCTTTGAGACTCCTTGAGTCAGTACTAAATTCAGTCGATCTGCATACCAGTTTATTAATATGGCCATAGGTGCCCTCTCTTTGGGCTCTATTTTCGACTCCGCCAGCGCAGCGCAAAGTCAGGTCCGCTGATACTTTGGTATTTTCGTGCACTGCCTGCCGGCGCATCTCCTCCTCCTTCTCATTTCAGTCCCACCCAGCAGCGCAACTCGGAAAGTGGGAGGGGAGAAGGTGTGGAGTGGGTTTGACACAGCCGGGTCAAATCTTCACCAATCACAGCAGCTCCTCGCCTCACCTTTAAGAATGCCGCTGCCCAGGCGCATGGCAAGTTTTGAGGATGACTGAGACCGCAAAGGAAAGCCCAAACTTCTCCCAGGAGGAGACTGACGTCACTCATGTCTCATGACATGCGTTTGTATTACTTTGCACACCCATTTGTATATACTGTTGTATGTATATCGTTTTATATTCTGTTCTATATTTTGTGGTATATATATATATATATATATATATATATATATATGTATTTTTTTTTTCTCAATATAAATATTTTGTTTTTATATTTGCTTTTTATGTATATAGTTCTCTCTCTTTTCTTTCTTTTCTAATTTTATTCTAATTCTATTCTTGTAAGGAGCACTGCAACAAAAACAATTCCCCCTCGGGAATAAATAAAGGATTTCTGATTCTGATTCTGATGTCTAAATATGAGGTCCTTGGATGGTAAATCCTCAGCCTCCTCCTCATCCTCCTCAAAGCAATGATGTACTCCATCTGTGTGGGTAACGTTAAGCATTACTATGATTACATTTGTATTTGGAATGAAATGACGTGGGTAATAGCGGACAACGATCATCACTTACGTTTTTTCCATGTGTCTGTCTCTCGAGTGCTCTGAGATAGATGCAGTATATATGCTCTGTAGGATGTCACAGCTGTTTCTGGTTGGCACAGCGACGTTAACCGATTAGTTCCCATCCCTGTTTCACCTGTGTACATTCGTTCAGGGTGATTGACCATTACGCGTGCTGAATGCGCTTGCGATGTCGTCAGATGAGATGCTGTTCAAAATATAAGTCTGACTGTATGTGCTGACTCAGATAGTTGCATTGAATTGCGGCTGTTGCTAAAAATCGATCGTAGTGAAATGCCAGACACTGTGGAAACCTGACTGCCCCGCTGGCTCACGTTGGCTTTAACACAGAGTTGACCAGGTCTGAGGTGGCGAGCTTTCAGCGCACTTTTACACCGCCGGCGCAGATCAATATGGTCAAAAATTCCAATGCGCTGGCTCATTATGCTGACACCCCCCCTACTGCGCCGCAACGCCCATCCTGGCGCACCTCTGTACGCCTCGGTTTACCAAAATACCAAGTGCACTGTGCGCCTGCCTGCGTTGCTCGAAAATACTACTGCGGCGGAGTCGAAAATAGAGCCCCTTAACTTTAACCTGCACCCTATTTAGTTCAGATGACATGACTGCTGGGCGATCAAAACACTGTGACACAACTTTATCCAGACATTCATATTCCTCCAAGAAATGGACTATACAAGCTTGCAATGTCGGCTTGCTTACCACAAGTAACATTTTCAAATCTGACAAACTGCACCTTGACACCTGTATCCATCGCATAATGCAGGACCAGTGCGAGCTGCACTGCATTTCTCACATCTGTCATCTCATCTACCATAACAGTGACAAAGGGTGCTTTATTAATCACCCTTTTTATCTCTTGTCCCATCACTTCAGCAATAGCATTAATCAGGCCATTTTGTATTTTCCCTGACATCCCCACTAAACACTGTTCGTGGACACATGGTAATGTAAATCTGTGTTGTTTTCAGCAAGAAAAGTAAGAAGCTCCAAATAGTTGCCTCTATTTGAGGATCTGAAATATGATTGGATAAAAGCTTAAACATAAACATACACTGCTGGAAGCAGCGCAACCAAGAGAAAAGTTTTTAGATAAAAAGAATAGACTATTGGGAATAATTTAATAGTAATTCATGGAAAAAATGTATTAAAACATGAGTCAGTGATTCTGATAGTGTTTAGGCCAGCAGAGAAGCTGTTGCTGGCCCGGACAGCCCACATTGAACATTCATTATTTCCTTCAAGGTTATTAGCTTTATATAAGTTTGAATTTCTTTAAGGAATTTCTTTTCATCGAATGTTCCTTTCTCTTTCAAATACCAGAAAAGGATATCACAAACTGTTGTCAAAGCAAGAAGAAGTGAGATGAGACTCCCTTTCTTTAATTCACACACACACACACACACACACACACACACACACACACACACACACACACACACACACACACCCTCTTCCCTCTCTAAGAAATCTTCTTGGCCTCTCAAAGCTTTCCTTAGAGAATGTTTACCTTTGGGAGACAGCTGGATGTTACTGTCCTATGATAAAATCCATCCATATTCCCACTTCATGAAAAGATAGCATGTGTTTGTTTATTTTTCCATTAAAAGCCACTGAACCATAACCATAAAATTCTAACTAAAGCTATCAAGCAGCGAAGCTGGTGCTATTGTGCACCGACAGTCATGTATGTTATCTAAATGCAGGTATTTTTTGGATTGTTGTGCAAAAGTCTCAGAACAGACTTTCTGATGCTGGTTCAGCAGCTTAAGCAAACATCCTCATGTTATTTGCTCCAGCACTTGGTGTCATTGTTGACCTATAATATATAGCGAGAAATACGGAGGAAGTGTTCCTTTAAGTCAAACTTGACTTGAAAATAAAAGCAACATGTATACTAGTTACCAAGTAGATTTGTACAACATTAACGATGCAAGGATAAAGGTCTGCTTCTGGTTTAATTGGACTTAATAATTGCTTGTCACTGGTACTGTCCAGGGAGTCATTTGCAATCAATATATTCTATCATTACCATTAACATCTCAGAAAGAGATGCATTTCATTGCTGAGAGACAACTTATAAACAGTTTGACTGACTGATTTCCAGCTTGCAATGAGGGGTTTTTAGTAGACTTAGCATCAGTCTGTACATATATCATTAAAATTTAATAGTTAAAAGAAATAAATAAGTGAGATTCTATTATTGTATCTGGAATTTTTGGAATACTTTTATTCAGCCTTTCTGGGCTTATCAACCAATGCACATATTGGGGAAAGTCAGACACTTTCCATCTGTGTTTAGGTCTTTGCAGTTGGTGAGAACAAATGGGATGCCTTGTTCTCTTACAGTGGCTTGCAAAAGTATTCATACCCCTTGAACTTTTCCACATTTTGTCACATTAATGCTACAAACATAAATATATTTTATTGGAATTTTATGTGAAAGAACACCGCAAAGTAGCACACGATTGTGAAGTACAAAGAAAATTATACATGACAGTGTGCGGTGTGCAAAAGTATTCAGCCCCCCTGAGTCAATACTTTGTTTAATCGCCTTTTGCTGCAATTGCAGCTGCAAGTCTTTTGGGGAATGTCTCTACCAGCTTTGCACATCTAGAGACGGAAATTTTTGCCCATTCTTCTTTGCAAAACAGCTCAAGCTCAGTCAGATTAGATAGAGAGCGTTTGTCAACGGCAGTTTTCAGATCTTGCCTCAGCTTCTTGATTGGATTTAGATCTGGACTTTGACGGGGCCATTCAAACACATGAATATGTTTTGTTTTAAACAATTCCATTTGTGGCGGTACAAGGGCTAATACAATATTATGGCACAGATCTAAGTATATGAATTTGACAGGGAAAACCGACAACGCCACCCTGGGAATTTCACCCAGCGAATTTTGGATAAGTGGAGGTGGTAGTAGAGAGGCACGCAGGTAAGTAATACAAAGAAGGGCAGGAGGTGTGGCTCAATGTTAACCAAAACTTAAGTTTATTAACTGGTCACACTCAAGATAAAAAAATAAAAGACTTAAAAGGAAACTAAGGTGCTAACACCCTGCTCCAATGGTGAGGCTTACCAACAATGCGGGGGAGACTTGGGGGAGGAAGTCCAACTTAAAGCAGGGCTCTACACCAACTTTTCCACTGGTAGCACTGGTGCATCCAACTTTCTCAGTTGGTCGCACCAGCACATGATTTAGTCGCACCCTTTTTTTGGGCGGGTACAGCATGATGACCGTGCATGCTGATGAACAGTTGGCATACCCTAGTTTCATATGAAGTAAGGATTGACTCGAGTTATGCTATTTGCAGAATATTTTAATGTTTATCTGCAACAAGCAGCGGCTGACAAAATAGGTCATCTCTTTTATATAATTTTAAAATAAAAACAAATAAAAACAAAGTATAACAACCGGCATGCATGTGTTTACATGTACTCTGTTGTTCACTTTTCATAAATAAACTTAACAGCAGCATAACTTTAACATTATAACTTTAACATTACTTCACCCCCTGCAATTCAACTCAGAGGGGCCAGCTCGTGCATCCTGCATTTAACATCCTGCCTGGCATCATAATCCATCAATTCTGGTGACTGATTCGGATGAGGTCCTCCATAGTATCAGTGTGCAGACTTGCCTTAACATCTGACTTGATTCTGTTCTGTGTTGAGAAGCCTCTCTCGCTAAATATAAGGCTACTATTATTTTTAGAGCATTTTTCATTATCATTATTTATCATTATATATGGAAACACACACTACCTTCTGGAATCAGGATAATGGACGGTCTTCCATTGTCAATAGTTCGGGCATAGACAATCTCACACTCTTTGGTGGAGATGTCGGTGTCTCCATCTATCAGACATGATAGGTAGGGGAAGGAGGCAATTTCATTCTTTCCGCGGAGGTTGTCAGCTATCACTCCTATGAACTGGGCACATGCCTTGTCATTGGTATAGGTTGGGTTCACATTCAGCCCGTTTTTTTTCATCAATGCGATCTGGGGTTTGAATTGTGTGAACGGGAGTTCCATCCATCCATTTTCTATGCCGCTTATCCCTTTCGGGGTTGCGGGGGGGCCGGAGCCTATCTCGGCTGTCAACAGGTCGCCAGCCAATCGCAGGGCACAAACACATTCATTCACACTCACACTCACACCTAGGGGCCGGAGTACCCGGAGCCTCCACGTCCTCCGTGGGCCACGTAGGAAGGGTCCTCCGAAGGATGCAGCCCCTGAATTGGGACACAGTCACAGTCTCCTTTTTATAGCCTCGCTTTCTGCACTGATAGGGTAATGCAACAGGTAAGGTACGGAGCAGCAGACCCACCTGGATTCAGCCACGGCAGCCTATCATCCTGCTACACATTGTAGCCCTGGCTACAAGTCTTTTTCTTCTTGAGACTGGGGTTTTCTTCCAAGATTTCTTCCAAGATTGCCCTGTATTTGGCTGCATCCATCTTTCCATCAACTCTGACCATCTTCCCCGTCCCTGCTGAAGAGAAGCACCCCCAGAGCATGCTGTCATTACCACGTTTGACAGTGGGGATGGTGTGTTCAGATTTATGTGCACACATAGCGTTTTGTATTTAGGCCAAAAAGTTCAATTTTGGTGTCATCTGATTAGAACACCTTCTTCGACATGTTTGCTGTGTCCCCCACAAGGCTTCTGGTAAACTGTGCAAGCCCAAAAGTTGTGCTGTGGACAGATTCCCCCACCTGAGCTGTGGATCTCTGCAGTTCGTCCAGAGTCACCATGGGCCTCTTGGCTGCATCTCTGATCAGTGCTCTCCTTATTCGGCCTGTAAGTTTAGGTGGACGGCTGTGTCTTGGTAGGTTTGCAGTTGTGCCATACTCTTTCCATTTCTGGATGATGGATTGAACAGTGCTCCGTGAGATGTTCAAAGCTTGGGAAATCTTTTTATAGCCTAACCCTGCTTTAAACATCTCCACAACTTTATCCCTGACCTGTCTGATGTGTTCCTTGGACTTCATGATGCTGTTTGCTCCCCAGTATTCTCTTAACAAACCTCTGAGGCTGTCACAGAACAGCTGTATTTGTACTGAGATTAGATTACACACAGTTGGACTCTATTTAGTCATTAGGTCAACATTCAATCATTCAACAATCATCAGGCAACTTCTGAAGGCAATTGGTTGCACTCAGAGGAAAGAGGGCTGAATGCTTTTGCACACCGCACTTTTCAGTTTTTTTATTTGTAAAAACAAATGAAAAAATATATAATATGTAATAAAATGGTCTTTCACATAAAATTCCAATAAATTATATCTATGTTTGTGGTCATAATGTGACAAAATGTGTAAAAGTTCAAGGGGTATGAATACTTTTGCAAGCCACTGTATCTGCAATCACCTTGATCTTGTGAGATTACCGTTACTGATGTCAGCATGACACCACAGCAAAGCATTATGTTTACGGAGCTTAAATATACAATAATGTATGTGTTCATGGTAATGAGGGTGCAAGTCACCGAGTGCAACAGTATGGCTCATTGGCATGGTTTTTTTTTTATAATTTCTGGACAACAATAGAGCTCCTCAGCAGAGAGGAAGAAGATATACCAGGCTTTGCATACCGCACACAATAGTTTTTGGTGGCATACATTCATTTTTGGTTTAAGTCTATATATGGAATTTGTTGGTGAGAGGAAAACTAACCAGAATTATCCTTTAATTCACAATTCAGAGCAATGTTTAAAAACAGCAGAATCACTCAATATTTCTTTATAATGTCTGTCATAATTCACTTTTTAATGTTGAGTGAACATTGGGTCAGTGATAAATGCAATCTCTCTCACATACACACACACATTCATGCACACGCACACACACACAGGCCCCCGTGTTTGGTGATATAATAGCAAAGCAGGTCCAGTGAGAAGAGCTTTAGCATGCATGAGTGATAGGCTTAGTTTTCCCTTTTACATTCACAAAGCCAATTCCCCAGACTCCATATCTCTGAGCCACACACACACACACACACACACACACACACACACACACACACACACACAGAGAGAGAGAGAGAGAGAGAGAGAGAGAGAGAGAGAGAGAGAGAGAGAGCTCTCTGCTTCCCTAGCTTCCCCTTTCTGATTGCAATTAGTAAATTATGCACTTGGACTTTGGCCAGCTATGCAGGATTAAATTATTCATAAATGTTAATAGGCACTGCCTCTCTCTCTCTCTCTCTCTCTCTCTCTCTCTCTCTCTCTCTCTCTCTCTCTCTCTCTCTCTCTCATCCCTCAAATTTGGGCCCTCGCTCATACAGCCCATGCCAGAGAGATAATATTGACCTTTTCATTGGGGCATGTTATTAGGAGCTGCTCTCTATTAAAACAAATGATGACATTGTCTGTAAAGCACAATACAATAAGTCATTTCAGAGGGATTACGTTAGCTTCCGCCAGGCGAGAGCAAGAGTAAACTCAATACAGCTCTAGAAAGTCAAACTAAAATGAACAATGATGAATGAAGTAAACACTAGCTGGAGAAAAAAGAAGAAGAAAAAAGAAGAAAAAAAAAAATATACAATCCCACGTTTAGCTCCGTACAAGCTCAGTGATGCAGCCTTGTTGTTTACTATACCAGAGTGCATTTGCATACAGCAACTAGAAATACACAGTCCTAGCCATTCATTACTGTCCACAAAAATGCTTTTATCTCCAGCTTTGTCTTAAAGTTGCTACACACAGCAGTTTTTAAATAGCTGTATGTATTTGTCAAATTAATTGTTGTATCTTGGTGCAGAGAAATTACTGGAAACAAATGGTGTTTGCTTCCATCTTTATACAGTTAACAGTCTATTGGTATTGTTGGTGTTGTTATGAAGAACATATTTCCCATAAAACTTGTTGTTCCACCCCCTCTCTAAGACTGTCTTTACTAGAAAAATAACAGCATTAGTCATTTGTTTGAAGGCGTAAATCGACCTGTTCAAATGTGCCAAGTTAGCTGATGAGAATCTGTGGTTGTGTGAATGGTAACTGTTGGAGCAAAATATGAGTAGTGTGATAATCTTTATAGGGCCACAAAAACTCTTGCAGGATTTTAGGATGGATGGTGCAAAGCATCTGACTTTGAATTTGGAGACCTCTGCTCACATCTGACTTCCAGCCAATAGTTTCCTTAATCTTGTATGGACATTCCATTGGGGCTGCACTACAAGTTGAAAATGGAAAACAAAAAAACTAAATAAACCTTAATCACTGAGCTGGTAGATCAGAAAGAACTCACAGTAGTCAGAATGGTCATGGGTCAATTTGTACAGATTAAACATTTCTCATCTTCCTCAGCAGATGGAGTTGTCAAATTGTCATAAATGTTTGAATTTCTCTTTTTGCTTCTTTGCACTTTGAGGGTGTATCGTCTTCCAGCCAGTCCTTCAAAGGTTCAGTAATTTGAGAACAACTTGGCAGCTCCAGGTGTTGAGGAAGATCACGTGCGTGATACAACTGAAAGCTTCAAATGAACTACTGAGTTTAATTTGGAGGACTTCTTGCTCTCTCTCTAATCCTAAAAAGGATGAACACTTAGGGAGTAATTTTTCTATCAGCTTTTTACTGTTTCCTTCCTCTGCCTTCTGTAAAACCCGCAAAAGCCTTTTCTTTGTCTGAAAAATAGCACCTTTTTCTTGTTTTTTTACCAATATGCACTGGAGGGGGTAGAAGATGCTGTTAATCTTTTTTAAAATAGAAAACAAGAACAATTCAATACTGTTTGAATAATGCTACAAAGTATACTATACGTTTGTATGTCTTAGTACACTACATCAGTAGTAGCTATAATGTTAGTCCCCGTGTTAACGATGTGACCATTTTTTACTTTGGTGAATTGCACTATTATATACATCAGGGGTGGGGAACCTCCGGACTCCAGGCTGTATACAAGATTGTTTGATACAACCTGTGAGGCAATTCATAAATACAAAAGTGCAATTACTTTTTTTCCAGTGATAAAGAAAATAACATGAAAGTGCTCTGAGTGGTCCTTGAACACATTGCATCAATCAATCATCATTGTAGTGCGCATGCGCCGACCTTGCATGCAGCCTGTCGCAGTCGCTCCTGTTTCTTTTCTTAGTTTTTGGCAGCAGGCTGAGGATGGCAGGCGCCAACAGACTCAACAAACTGAACCACAAGGCCAGTGACGTTGTGGGGATGGAGTGTGACTCTCTGACGGTGGTGTCAGAGAGGAGGATGCTGACTAAGCTACGGGCTATCTTGGACAACGTCTCACACCCACTTCATGATGTGCTGGCCAGGCACAGGAGTACGTTCAGTGAGAGACTCATCCCACCAAAACTACAGACTGAACGCCACAGGAAATCATTCCTGCCTGTGGCCATCAACCTGCACAACTCCTCCCTCTGAATGGCCCTTGGACTTTTCACTGCCTGTTCTGATACATTTTTTACCAAATTCAATTTTGCACATCCCTCTGTATATACTCTGTTTATTTTTTCTCAGTATATATATATTGTTCTATATTTTGTTTGATATATATAAGGCCAATCCTAAGAGTCATTACAGCTTCAAATATGCTATACTGGATGAGTTACAAGATAAATGCATTTGGATAAAGTTAACGCAGTTTGGGTGCCTAACAAGCATCTCTCACAAGACTACATTCTGACGAGACAGTGTTATACAGGCAAGTTTTGAGGTGAGTGAGCTAATAGTTAAGAAACTGAAACCTCATTCAGAAGGAGAATTTGTGAAGAAATGTCTTGTTGTCAGCTACTAGCATTGGACAAAGTCAAATTGTTCCAAAGTGTCAGAGCTGAACCTCAATCTCCAGCCAGCTTCTCACTGAAAGTGAAATTAATATATATGAAAATCAGTCACCCCTTCTTTTCCCCACTGCTTTGTCATACATGCAAAGGGCTGACTAAGCTGCTGTTGGTCATTATGCATGTTGAAAGACTGGACAGCTTCACAGCTCAGTCCGTCTGACTGCCTGTCAATCACTCTTAAGCCCAACATCCAGTAAAAGAGGGCGATGTGAGCATCAGGCTGCACAGGCAGGATGAAATTGACGGATGGAAAGAGAAAGACAAGATTAAGGTAGGAATCCCTGTGTAGTTGTCCATCCTTCTTCCTAGAAAGCTCAAATATTTGAAGAACAAATCCTCCTTCGAGGAGCAGCTTACAATTTGGAATGGCAGGGCCTCTGAGTTGTTTTCTTTCCTGAAGCAATGCCCTGCAGCTCTCTGTGTTGAAGTACTGACATTAGGTTCACTGATTGAATTCAGATGGTGTGTCTGAGAGGTAATGGGGCATTTAGATGATCAAATTTCACCACCAGTGTTTGACTAAGTTCCATGATATTAGAGTCTACAAGTTCTGACAATTCACTTCAACACCATGGACGACCAGCAAAAATGCAGCAGAGAAAAGGCCCTTTCTGTAGGATCTGAAACCTTTGAGCATCAGTGTCTCAAAGTAGTAGTTCACCAAGACATTGCCCCTACACTGCATAATCCAACCCAGCAACGTTAAGAATAAAGGCTCAAAAGCAACATGCAGAATGCACATATTTTCACCATCTTATCTTCTACAAGCAAAAATCTATTGTATATCATCAAAATACTTTGAAAAAATGCAAAAATCTTATACAGAAAGGCTGCAATAGCAAATGGTCATCCCAATGACTGACAATAAAGAGTTAGCTCAGATTGCTCCCTTACCTCACTTGATATCTAGCAGCACAAGTAGTTTTAGGTCTTATCTGTTCAGGTTTTAGATATCCTCCCCCACCTCAATGCAATTATACTATCAGAAGAGATGAGTTGAAGAAGAATTTTAAGAGTTGTTGAAAAATGCCTTAATTTCATATAGTGTACGCAAAAGATGAAGATATGTGTGAGGAGTCTTTGATGATTAGACCCCATGGTGACATCATTTTGCAGGGGAGAATCTTGCCAAGAGCTGTACAGAAATATTCCCCCCGATGGAATCTAGAGGTTATCGATGGTGAATTTTTTTTAGAACTGCCTAACTGAAAATCCGGATGGATGTGACGTTGAGCGCGATTCTTGATGAGCTCAGTGGTAGGACTGAATGCACAGCTGGTTGAGTTTCTGATGAAAGCGGAGGTGGAGGGGTGGAGGCAAGCCATGTCAATTAGGCACTGAGATGACAGCTGACAGCAGCAGAGAAAGGAATGGATTTAAAGATTGACAGAGAAAATGGCAGTCTAAGAGGTTGTAGCAAAATCCGATGGGTTGAAGTGTGAATGCCCTCATTCAGCTTGGTGAATGAAAGCATTCAAAGAGAATAAACATAAAGATATTCCTCTTGATTTAATGTTTGCTAAGATTCCTTTACTTATGTTACTATCTGTTAATGATAAAATGTCACCATCCACAGATAGAATTATCAGGTGTTGTTGAAGGATCAGTGTATAAGATTTAGTGGCATCTATCAGTGACGTTGCAGATTCCAGCTGATTACTGTTCACGTCATCCCTCCCTTTCCAAACGTGTGTGTGTGTGAAACTCACAAAAAATGTGAAAGGTGATCCCTCCGGTGATTGGTTTGTTCATTCTGAGCTATTGTAGAAACATGATGGCGCAACATGACAGGTTCTGTGGAAGAGGACTTGCTCCATCTGTAGATTAAGAGCTCAGAATAATTATAAACTAATGAACACATGCTTATGGGTATTATAATCATTTTCTGCCATTTTTTTGCTAATAGATCCCCCTAAATCGTACACAATGGTGCTTCTCCAATCCCAGTGAACATTCAGGGAACAGCCATTGAGATGGTGAAATCTTACAAGTACCTGGGTGTGCGAATAATAAACTGGACTGACAATACAAATGCAGTGTGTAAGAAAGGCCAGTTTTATTTTTAATTCTCTGCATTTTTGTCTCTTATGATGCACCATAGATTGTTTTAAATGTGTGAACATGCTTCACACTATACTTATCACAAAAAATGAACCATTAACATGGAGCATATGTTATTGTAGATGCACATACAATGATTACTTGATTCTGCATGGACTACTATAGCATGCTATGAGTCCTTACTACCGTTGATTGTTAAGTTGTGTTTAAGTGAGTATAGGTAGTCACAATGTATTATAAGCCCCATCAGTCAACCTCTATTTTATAATTAATCAAGAGCATTCATAAGACACTTGAAGTTACAATTCATTATAAGTACCATCTGTAACATTTCATGACTGTTGATATAGTGCATCAGAAAGCATTATGTGTGTTTATGAGCCTAGACTCAAAGCATTATGAATGCATTATAATGAAAGGTCGGAGCAGACTGTATCTGTTGAGGAGACTCAGGGCTTCTTGAATTAATGAAGCACTTGTGAGGATTGTTTTTGGTGAGAGAAAGGAGAATGATGGCTAAGCTATCTTTCCTGATTCAGAACATGTCCGACCATATTAGTGTTATTCAAAAAGTAGGTAAAAGTATTTGTTCGACTGCAAAAAACAAAACAAAACAAACAAAAAAAAATAAATAAAAAATCTGCTGATGGTAGGCAAAGTCACAAGCATAAACCAACAAAGATCACAATAAACGATCATCCAGTATATTTGCTGATGAGGTGAACAGCAGCTCAGACAGTCTCCAGAGGCTAACAGTATACATTACAATACCGTCCCCTGTGCCTGTGTTCTGAAATAAATGCACATTTGTATCCCAAAGTTATTTTAAGTACCCCAAATTATTATGGAGAAATGTAGATTGCTTTGTAGTCTTATAAGGCCATAAATAAGATCGCATCATGTATAAGTGATACAGAAGTCATCACTCAATTTTCCCTGAAAGGTCCAGACTTAATTTCATAGTCATACTGTAACATACTCTGTAATAGTAATAGAGTACGTAAGCAGGTAACCTGCAGCACTCTAATTACAGCGCCTCCAAGGGCCAGCTCTGCTCCCACAGCTGGATCACTGCCTGTCGGGGTCCTGTTGCTACGGATTTGGACCGTCTGCCCACTCCTCCTCTAGGAGTCTGCTGTCCCTGCTCGGCTGCTGCCGCTGCCCTCCCTTGCTGCCTGGCTTCTTCCCTCATGGAGTGGCATGAGTTAAAAAATCAACACTCCCTTTGTGGACCTCACTTACATGAATGAAAGTTACAATTGATTATTAAATTAACGTAGCAGCTTCAAGATGGTTGCTCATAGGCTGAAGAACACCATTCACACTACGACTTAGGATCTGCACATTATTGTCTTTAAGAGTAGTACAGGACAGAATACCCATCCCCAAACTATCCAGTTATTTTCTTTTTGTACCAAAATATATGTATAAGAAAATACTGCTCTATGTGCGCATCAAAAGAATGCATACCCCTATAGTGGTTACACATGAGTATACATATGCATGTATACATGTACTGTATGCACATATATGTACAGTAAAAGCAAATTGAAAATTCTCATTGCATAAAATTTATATCCACTGAAACAAAATTAGTTTCACGAGATGTCTAACGCTCTAGTTTACATGAAGCATCTACTCAGGAAAAAAACGTGCACATTAAATAGGGAGTTAATTTTCATGTGTCATGCTACTCATTCAATGCTTCTATGGAAGTACAAAATAATATTACAAATAATGACCATAATACATATGTATAGAGTAGAATGGGGCACAGTCAGGACAATACACAAACTTTGTTCTCTCTCATCTCATCGTTATCCACTATATAGGCCTCGAATCACAGTTGTTCAGGAATTACTCATTAACAGTTCATTTATTATAAGATCTTTCATGATTCATTCCTCACTTGTTTCTTAGTAACTTCTCAAATTTTTGTGTACCATATTGGAAAATGTTACCATTATAACTGCAGTATAAATTCTCTCTTAAACTCCTCCCATACATCCAGATGATTGCTCAGTAGGTCATACATTCTGTGTAATAGCCTAATAGAATAGGTGTCCAGTAGTGAAAAATAACTACAGTACAAGTTCTTTATAAGATCCAAAATTGTTACTTCCTTATTTCATCTTGTTCACCAGTACCCACATACATGTATCTGTATTGGTGCATACTGTAGTACACCACTAGTACAGAACAATATCCTGTAACTACAGAATAATTATGGTGTACATTCAGTGGCGGACTGGGACAAGAAATCGGCCCTGGCATTTTGGACCATTTTGGCCCACCACATTTGATAACGCACACCTTTTCGGTCTTTTCGGTTTCCTGAATGTGTATACCAATTGTGCAACTCTTTAAAACCACTTACCTTAAGCCATGCAACGAGTTAACGGGAATCAGTGAGAGTGGACACATTAAATACTTCCAAAAAGTCGAATTTATCAACACTACAAAAAAGTACACTCCACCACTCCATCACAGTAATGGATCTTTAAGCAGAATTCATCCTATTGGGTGTACCCATGTGTTTCAGGGAGAAAGAAAAGAAAAAGAGAAAGAATAGAGATGAGAAATGATGGATCAGATGCTAACTCTTCCAAGAATAGTACTCAATAAACTGTGAAGTGACCCAGTCCAAAAGGATGAATGTAGCTGAACTCCTGAATGAACTTTGAACTCTGTGTATGTTTGTATGAGAGAGAGAGAGAGAGAGAGAGAGAGAGAGAGAGAGAGAGAGAGAGAGAGAGAGAGAGAGAGAGATTTAATTATTGGTCAATCTTCAATAAAAACAGCAGTGTAGGAACTGAAAACTTGCAAGGGATGATGACACATGAATGAAGGAGAGGGCTACTGTACATACACAATGTCTTTAAAATACCTGCGTATACAGGTACTATAAACTATAAACTAGAATACAAACTAACCTGGCCATAGAGCATTAGCCAAAAATATGTTATTGACGTTTTATCATTATCAGATTTACCAAGGGGTTGGGTTGCTTTACTCATCACAAGTGTTCTGAAAGCAGTCCAACTTACCGCAGGTTTTACTGCATGTCCCTGTTCAATGTCACCACCACCACTGTCATCGGCCACGGGAGCTGATGAAGGCCCTGCCGTGGCAAACATATCAGAAATTTTTGCGCATTTGGCAGCGTTGGCTTGATGAGCCAGCTTCTTCTTGTCTCGCAGTTTCTCTGCACCTCCTTTTCGTTTTCTCCCCATTACTGAAGCTCCTAACGGATTACGTTACCGACGCAAAAGAGGGGAAGTGTTTCATGATATGATTGGTCGTCACGTGTCAGTGAAGAAAATAACCTATACGCCGCAGACCAGCGTGTGTCGAGGGCTGGTCGGTGGTTATGAACAAACTCTTGCACTGACTTTTTTAAATTATTTTTTTTGCCAGATGCATTATGCCGGCAGGACCAAAGGGAAAGGGGTTGGTGTTTAACGATGCGACTGGGCCAGCCCAATGTCAATTCATTTGGCCTACTGTGAAAATGTTCATTCACACATTCACAGAATTAACATTAAAACCTACATTTTTGTCATTTCAGCTTGTGAAATTGTCAGCAAGCAAGTAAATTGCTCTTACTGATAAATTGCATCACAGAGCTGCACTGCAACACTAGATCCAGTAAAATATGCATATCGGCCCCAATACTGATCTTTAAGATCTGAAATGTCTTTGTTCTACTAAATAGTCCCTGCACAAAGTGGCAACAAAGAAAAAAGATGCGCTCTTATGATTTTGGTGAACTGGTGCTTTAGTTAGAAAATAGCTCATATCTGATAAACCCTTTTCACTGAAGACATTTTGTCACGTAGTGGCAGGCAAAGCACCGCTATAATTAATAATGTTAATAACAGCTGCCTTTAATTTTCATTGTGAGCCCATTCCAGGGCCCTGTTTTGTACATGCTGGATGACTGGAACTGAGCCATTGTTAAGGAAATTGATTACACCTGTACTTTTACTGTTATCACATGTTAAAATCTCTGCTGTGACAATGATTTTGCAATGCTATTGCTGTATATGTCTTCATCAACACAGCACATAACTCTTGTCTCCATCAGTGTGTTTTTGATTCAGTGTGCTTATCTTCAGTTTGACCTCAGTTCAAGCCACAAGCCAACACACTACCCTGTCCAACAATGCCATTCATCCTTGAACTATTTAGCTGCACTGAATGATTTTTCAACCATCACAACAGAGCTGACATATACTGTACTGGCTGACAATGTACAGTAAAGGATTCAGCTGCTGAAATTCCTCCAGCAGCCTTGAGTTTTGACATTTAAAAAAGGAAAATGCAGACAGCAAACTGCTATTTTGTGAGTATCCCTCCCATGAAAAGGCCAAAATTTAACTTATTGCCTTTATTATAAATCAGTGGTGACAGACCATGGGCCCAGTCTGACATTTTGATGGAGCCATCCTGTGCCTGATAACATGCAAATTCAAATGATGCTGCTGAGGCTACAGCACCGCTCATACATGTCTTTCTCTCTCCCTGCTTCTCCTCTTCACAGCTCTCTCTTCAGGGCAATGATGCGTGATGCTATCTATTACACTGCTCTGTCTATTTGCATTCCTGGTCCGTAGCTAGCGTTTTTAATAATGTCACAACAGATGATGTTCTGCTGCTGGGTGGGGGGCGGAGGGGTGACACCTTCACAGTTCGTCTGCACCTGTGGAAATAAGCAGTGCGGTCACAAAAAAGGACAGCAGAGGGAGAGAAGGGGTCAGCTGAATTTCAGTGATGTCTTTATTCAATTGGTGAGGTGTGGACAGGCTTGGATGGGTCTGACTGGCTTTTTCTAGTTTTCCTTTCTCTCTTCTTTTCTGAACACCTGACCTGACTGGTCATTCTGAAAGTTTACTTGCAGTGGGGAGGAGCTGGCTAGATGTTAAACTTTTGATCTTACAGTAGCATGACAGACCAAACCATTCTACACTACCAGGAGTGAAACTGTTTTCGAACACTTTGTTGAGGAAAATTAGGAAGATAGATAATAAGCTTTTATGTGACACACAATACTATGGAAAGTTTTCACACAAATATGTATTTTGGATGATTTATTCCAGCAGATTATTTAAAGTGCTGCCTAAAAACACACTTTGGTGTGTTAAATCAGTGGCGTTTCAACCACTTGGTTGATGCATGCTTATCTTTAAAAGCTGCACCAATCAATATTTTTGTATCAAATTACTATGTGTAATGTGAAAGGTGTCTTTAATAATGATGAAGGTACAGAGAAGGATAACTTTTGTTTTGTTTTGTTTTTCTAGCTCAAGTGCTTTCGTTCAGTCTCAGAACTCTTATCAGCCCTGTTTCCAGCAGCAGGCAGTTGTGTTCATGAAAAAGCTGTGATGAAGTCACTCTACACTACATACTCAGCACCAGACAGACACAGTTAGCAACTAGCTGGTGAACATAATGGAGCATTTAGCAGCTAAAGAAATAGATATTTTCCCAGGAGTTGATGGAGATGAAAACAGAGCTAAAAGGGAAGTTAATGTTGGACTGACTGCATTAGGTGGACACAAACACAACTCCAGATGAATGCTAATGTTGTTAGGCAACTGTATGCTAACATATTTGCCATAACCACCTTAAATTTTATGTTGTCACATACAGCCAAGTAGCAAATAATCATCAATTAATGTAGTTGTAAAAGATAACTTTAACTCATTTATTACCTCTTGTACTGTTTTTTGTAGTTTTGCATTAATAACATTAATATGAACATTAGTACTCACCAATTTGTTTTAAATAAATCACCAGTTTAACCAATTTTATTTGGTAGTAATGTATGTACCATAGTTGAGAAAGCACGTTTTCCTGAGGGATTAACATATATGGCGGCTTTCGGAAGCCTTTGCAAATTTTTCCTTTCTGGTGTGTCATTCATTTATGCAGGTGCGTGAAACTTAAAAGGAAAAACCCAACATTAAGTGTCTCTGTGATGATCACCATGTGCCTCTAGAACTGCTTCAGTACTCCTTGGCATGGATTCGCATACAGCATGAACAACACACACAACTTTGGGTGTAATCACATTTTAGTTTTAGTTTTAGTTTATTTACACATTCTTGAAGAAAATTCAAACATAAAAACAAAAAATACATCACATGTGCAGGTGAGGTAGAAACCCATTATGGGCTTATCTAAAAACCCCACCTAGGGAAATTAAAATAAAATTAAAATAACAATACCATGCAAAAGTCAAACATTTTGTTTGACTTCCAAATAAAGCAGTTTATATAGTCTGAATAAACTAGGTAAATACCCCTAGATCAGCAGCAACAGTACTTGGGTTAGATTGGTTTTATCATAACCAACAGAACTGATGCCCAAAACTGCAAGAATACACAAGTTGTGAAAAGCAGATGTATTCTTTAAAAAATCATGGTCAGTATTGCTCAACCTTCCTTTCCCACCTAACTTTTAAGTTTACAAATTTCAATCATCAAATCCTTTCTTCATTGCTATCTCAATTCTTAATAAACGGGCCATTGTTATTCACTTGCAATTGATTTCTCTTTTCTGAAATGCCATTTGCCTTGAAACCAGTACACCTGTACAAGTGCTGTACCTGATTCACATTCTCAGTTTAGGAGCTTTGAAATGAATTCAAGGATTGCCATTAAAGCTTTGGAAACCTTGGGCTCACAGCCATATAAACACACATACACACACATACAAAGCCCTGTTTGCACTGTTCTATTGAAGGCTAAAAGCTAAGCCACAGTAATCATGGAGGTAGATTAGCATAACGATACAAAGCAATGGGCCAGGCTTTGGCTGCTCGTCAATGCAAAACCATGACCTCCTATAATTACAACAGGCAGGACGCCTCCAAAGAGGCTGTCATGGTGTGTGTGTGTGTGTGTGTGTGTGTGTGTGTGTGTGTGTGTGTGTGTGTGTGTGTGTGTGTGTGTGTGTGTGTGTGTGTCTGAACGTGGGTCTGTGTTAATGCCCTTCACATAGGGGCATAAATGAAATGTGAAATAACAAAGTCTTATCATTGTCTGAAAATGTGATGAGTTTGTTTGATGGTCACAGCCTGACTAAATATCACACTGAGGAAGAAGGTCTGGCTGGTGGAGGGCAGTTTGACTGCACAATTACATTAATAAACAGTATGAATTCATAAATACATATGAATATAAATATACATGCACGTATTAATGTATAGTTAGAGACCTGTGGATGGGTTTGGTAGTCCTTCTGGCAAACTCTTACTCCCAGCTGACTACTGTCAAAGTGAAATACACCCTTTTTCCCAAGTGCAATCAACTGCACTGTGAGCAACTGCACAAGGAATTTAAGGAACATTCCAATATTTTGCAAAATAAGCTGTCTTCCTCAGAAAAAAAAAAAAAAAGATGAGAAGACAACAGCCTTGGATGTGCTAGGGGGTATATTTTTTAGTTTTTATTCTGCATCAGGTCTTTGTGTGAATATAGGCTAGGCATATAGCTTCATATTTAAAAGCTGAATTGACTGATATTTTTGCCACTTGAAGGCAACAGAACAAACTGATAGTATAACATCTGACATATTATCACTTTATATCCACTTTACACATCATTTGATCCATTGCTAATGGAGAAAATACTCATCAGTACAGCTTTAAGTTGCTGTACCAGTATCACATCAGGTTGTACAATTAATATTCTCCAACAGTCTGTGAAATATTCTTTTTTTTTTCCTTTCTTTTTTATGTATGGACATAGACATATGCAGATGCTCCCTGTGATCTTGAAATTCCCACTTTCTTTTCAGTGTGTGAGTGTTAAGCCTTTGTGGTAAAGAAAGGATTATGTAAGCGGCACGCTGGCGCAGCAGATAGTACGCATGTCTCACAGCAAGAAGGTCGCACAGACATTGATGATCTCTAGTATCTTCCCGTGCTTGCGTGGGTTCTCTCCGGGCACTCCGTCTTCCTCCCACAGACCAATTAGGTTCATCATTAGGTTAATTGGTGACTCTAAAATTGTCCTTAGGTGTGAGTGTGAATGGTTGTCTGTATATGTTGCCCTGCGATCGACTGGCGACCGGTCCAGAGTGTACCCTGCCTCTTGGCCGTTGACAGCTGGGATAGGCTCCAGCAACCCTGAAAGGGATAGTCGGGTATAGAAAATGGATGGATGGAAGGATTATGTAGTTGAACTTTTTAATGCTTTAACTGGACCACATCACAGGACAAAAGACTGAAGTTTTTGTGCATGTGTGCTAGTTTGAAAAGGTTCAGCAGATTGTGTTCTGAGTGCAGCTATGTCAGTGTGTGTCATTCTCAGAGCCTAACAGCCCAGCTCACAGTCAAGAGCAATAGCAGCACTGATGTGTTGTGCATTGAATGAACGGCAGATGATGGTATGAACTATGTTGATAACTATTACCGTATATATGTTTTACACAAGTGTTTAAAGTGCACTATTCAAATAAGTTTAGAGCAAAATGAGAAGAACAGAGCTGATGCAAGTTGCATGAATGCCAGATGACGATATGAACAGTGTTGCTGAGACTTGTTATTTCTATGTTTTGCACAGGTAACCCCTCTAATTAAATGTGTTACACCAGTCTGGACCTGAGAGTTTTGTTCTGAGCTAGAGCAAAGGTGAAATATAAAAAATACAAAATTTCTAAACTTTTAAGCAAGCATTTCTGTTGGCAGTAAGCCAGCAGTAGCAAACTACAGTCTGTTCCATCCCTGCCGAGAAGAGACATTCGAAAGGTGTGCAAGGGTCTTTGGAACCACAAAGGGCCCCAGGTTGTTTGTGTGGCAATTACTCTGTGACAATATGATTCATTATAAATGCTTCTGGTGATATTCACCACATTTAAAAACTGAAATGGCATCTCAAACTTGGGCCCCTGTCTAATGAAGAAAATCTAGCCATAATACCTTGAATATTTCCATTGATATTAAGCATATGTGGCGCATATCCTTAAACAAATCTGTGTTTTATTAAAGTGGAAATTAATCTACAGCCATTACATGTGCAATATCTACTTCAAAATGATAAATTAAAGCAAAAAATTTCCAGTTTAAAGTATTACAAGCTATGTGAAATACAGCAAACCTAGGGCAGGATAGTATTTGAGAGACTCTGGACCAACTAGTTGGTTAATTTGGGCCAGCCTGTGGGTGATGTCACTCATGCTATTTTTTTATATATTTTCCACAATAACAATCCATTAAAGCCAGAAAGGACTTTCAGAATTAATTTTGATTAAAAATAGCCAACTATATGTGCTTGACTCGACTGATGTTGTTTGCATGTCATCCAGCTAGCCGGCTGCATTAGAGGTGAGGGGTGATGCAGTACAAGTCCTTCTTACTCAGAAAGATCTTTGTAGCCGACAGGCAAAAAAAGAAAATTAAATTAAAAAAAACAAAACAAAACAAAAAAAAAACAGGTCAGTGTCTTTTGTTGGTAGACTGAATACACTGTGACCTCTCCATCCTTCTGAGGACCTCTTTGAAGCCTCCTGTCAGGCAGATTTACTTTGTCACATCCTTGGAACTAGGCTTTGATCAAAGGTCCATTGAGATGAAATGTTGATGTCTATAGGTGTATGCGTGTGTGTGTGTGTGTGTGTGTGTGTGTGTGTATGTTTATTTATTTATTTATTTATTGTGTGTGTTTGTCTGTGTGTGTGTGTGTGTGTGTGTGTGTGTGTGTGTGTGTGTGTGTGTGTGTGTGTGTGTCTTTGGTGCTACCACACATACAAAGTGTGAAATAAGACCGTCCGTGCTTTTTTGAGTGAGATACGGATTTCTGAAAGCACCCTTCCAAACAAGCCGATCGAATACGGGGAGTACTATTATGCAACAAGCCCCGACCTTTGCATGCGCCCACCTGCCAGCCACCACCCCCTACTTCTCTCCCCGGTGTCACTCCACCCACCAGATACAGCACCACCTTCTCACAGATCCGCCACTTCCCTATAGAAAGCACCATGTCAGGATTCATCATGTCGAGCCGCCACACCCAGTGTTCTGTTGTTGGCTGTAAATACGAGCACAAATCACTCCATCAGCTCCCAGCCACAGAGGACAGAAGAGCGGCGTGAACTGAATTTTTGAAGGCAACATCCCCACTACAGATGGCAAAAACCTGTTGGTGTGTGCTGACCACTTTTGAGGCTGACTGTTTCTCCAACCTCAGTCAGTACGAGGCAGGATTAGCCGGGAGACTTTCTCTAAAGGAGCTTCTAGTTAGCAATCAGCACGGTCTTCATATGTAAACCCAGCGACCAGGTCAGTCAAGCGATACATACAGACACTCCGCAGGGTCGAAGCTTTGTGAATTTGAGAAAATAATGCATTTGGAAATGTTTTCTAAACTGGAATATGTTAGAAAAGCCCAGGGCAAAACGAGTGTATGGCTGAGACTGCTACATCCCAGCACAATTTACACTCCAAGCGTTTTTTCTCTGGAGTTTGAGTGATCCTTTTTTACGCTGCATGCAGCTGTTGGCATAGCTATACATGTAAGATAAAGCTGATGTCACGTCTCTCTTTCAATATAGGCCAGTGCAGCATTAAGTTACCTGTTGTTGATCAAGTCTAGCAGTGAGCTGCTGCAGCCTTTAGTGCTTGAATTTACACTGAAACAGTACTGTCATGTTTTACTCCTAAGTATGTATGATCCTCTTTTCAAACTGAGCTTTCCACAGTTCATGAAGTGTGAGTGCAGAATGAGAGTGCAGAGCCAAACCAGTGAAGACTCAGGCCACATTCGTGTTAACTTCTTCTTCTTTTTTTTTTTTTCACTCAAATTACAAACATTTATATTGTACATGTCACAAAGTACCACAACTCGGTACTTTCAACACAATAAATAAACCAAAAAATACATACTTGAATACCTGAGAAACTACAGAATTCAAAGTGCAAAATATCACTATATTAAGAGTTGTTGAATAATCTAATAAATGATACTAATGATTCACGTTTTTCTGTGTGCCTGTGTATTGCACAGGGTATATTGATGATTTGATGGACATGATCATGGAGAAGATCTTTGTCGACCCATCATAGTACAGAGCTGAGAGTCTGAAAATAAACATCCCGCTCCACGTGTTTTCACAATAAGAGCATCCAGACAAGGAGGAGGTCATCGCCAGCTACAAGTCAAGATCCAGGGGGGGGCGTATCTTCCCTGGGCATCAGGAAACTCTCAACATATCTGAAGTACTACGCATGATGGGATGACTACACAAATCTTCTGCCCAAGGAAGCCCCAGCACCAGCTCACAAAACTCATATACTGTAGGCTAGATGTAACAACTGAGAAAATTGAACATTATGTTATTCAACAAGTTCAATAATGTCAACATCTGTATTCATATTTTTCAAATATGGATTCAGTGAATCCTTCACTTGAACTGTATTTCCATGTACAAATATTCATGACTGCAGTCAATAAATATTTATTGTATATCTATAAAATTTTTCATGTGAATAAATGTGTAATACACAGTATTTGCAAAGGAAAAACTTGGCTATATGTTCAAGAAAAAATATGACTACTTTATTTAGGTTATTATGGCGTATGAACAATGAAGTTGGTTATTATAGATGAAACTCACTGCTCTGCTCTTCCTTGAACTGACACCTTATCGTGGTGGAGGAGTTTGAGCACCCGAATGATCCTAGAGGCTATGTTGTCCGAGGCTTAATGCCCCTGGTAGGGTCTCCCAAGGCAAACAGGTTCTAGGTGACGGGTCAGATTCAGAGCCGTTCAAAAGCCCCTTATGACAGAAAAAAAATCAAGGAAGCGTACATCGCCCGGATTGGCGTCACCGGGGCCCCACCCTGGAGCCAGGCCTGGGGTTGGGGCTTATGGGCCGAACAGCAGTGCAGAGTACCCGGCCTTCTTGGAGTCCCTGGGAGGGGTACTGGAAAGTGCTCCAACCGGGGACTCCATTGTTCTGCTGGGGGAATTCAACGCTCACGTGGGTAGTGACAGTGATACCTGGAGGGGTGTGATTGGGAGGAACAGCCTCCCCGATCTGAACCCGAGTGGTGTTCTGTTATTGGATTTCTGTGCTAGTCACAGTTTGTCCATAACGAACACCATGTTCAAGCATAAGAGTGTCCATCAGTGCACGTGGCACCAGGACACCCTAGGCCGGAGGTCAATGATCGACTTTGTAGTCGTATCATCTGACCTTCGGCAGTATGTCTTGGACACTTGGGTAAAGAGAGGGGCTGAGCTGTCAACTGATCACCACCTGGTGGTGAGTTGGATCCGCTGGCAGGAGAGGAAGCGGGACAGACTTGGCAGACCCAAACGTACCATGCGGGTCTGTTGGGAACGTCTGGCAGAACCCGCTGTCAGGGAGATTTTCAACTCCCACCTCCGGGAGAGCTTCAACCAGATTCCGAGGGAGGTTGGAGGCATTGAGTCTGAATGGACCATGTTCTCCGCTTCCATTGTTGATGCAGCCATCTGTAGCTGTGGCCGTAAAGTCAGCGGTGCCTTTCGTGGCGGCAATCCCTGAACCCGGTGGTGGACACCGGAAGTAAGGGATGCCGTCAAGCTGAAGAAGGGGTCCTATCGGGCCTGGTTGGCTCATGGGACTCCTGAGGCAGTTGATGGGTACTGGCAGGCCAAGCGTGCGGCAGCTCGGGCGATTGTAGAAGCAAAAACTCGGGTCTGGGAGGAGTTTGGGGAGGCCATGGAGGAGGACTACCGGCTGGCCTCGAGGAAATTCTGGCAAACCGTTCGGCACCTCAGGAAGAGGAAGCAGCTTTCTGTCAACACTGTTTACAGTGGAGGTGGGGAGCTGTTGACCTCGACTGGGGATATTGTCGGGCGGTGGAAGGAATACTTCGAGGATCTCCTCAATCCCACTGTCATGTCTTCTGTAGAGGAAGCAGAGACTGGGGACTTGGAGGTCGATTCATCCATCACCGGGGCTGAAGTCACTGAGGTAGTTTGCAAGCTCCTCGGTGGTAAAGCACCGGGGGTGGATGAGATCCGCCCTGAGTACCTCAAGTCTCTGGATGTTGTATGACTGTCTTGGTTGACATGTCTCTGCAACATCGCGTGGCAGTCAGGGACGGTGCCTCTGGACTGGCAGACTGGGGTGGTGGTCCCTCTTTTTAAAAAGGGGGACTGGAGAGTGTGTTCCAACTATTGGGTGTTCACACTCCTCAGCCTTCCTGGGAAAGTCTATTCCAGGGTACTGGAGTGGAGGATCCAGCCGATAGTCGAACCTCAGATTCAGGAGGAACAATGCAGTTTTCGTCCTGGCCGTGGAACACTGGACCAGCTCTATACCCTCCACAGGGTGCTTCAGGGTTCATGGGAGTTTGCCCAACCAGTCCACATGTGCTTTGTGGACTTGGAGAAGGCATTCGACCGTGTGCCTCGTGTCATTCTGTGGGAGGTGCTCCGGGAGTATGGAGTTGGAGGCCCTCTGTTGAGGGCTGTACAGTCCCTGTACAACTGGAGCAGGAGCTTGGTCCGCATTGCCGGCAGTAAGTCGGACCTGTTCCCGGTGCATGTTGGACTCCAGCAGAGCTGCCCTTTGTCACTGGTTCTGTTCATCATTTTTATGGACAGAATTTCTAGGCGCAGCCAGGGGCCAGAGGGGGTTCAGTTCGGGAGCCGTCTCTGCTTTTCACGGATGATGTTGTCTTGTTGGCTCCCTCGAGCCAGGACCTTCAGCATGCACTGGGGTGGTTCGCAGCTGGGATGAGAGTCAGCACCTCCAAGTTCGAGGCCATGGTTCTCGACCGGAAAAAGGTGGCTTACTCCCTTCAGGTTGGGGGAGAGTTCCTGCCTCAAGTGGAGGAGTTTAAGTATCTTGGGATCCTGTTCACGGGTGAGGGAAGGATGGAGCGTGAGGAGGCCCCGGGGAAGACCCAGGACACGCTGGTGTGACTATGTCACTCGGCTGGCCTGGGAACGCCTCAGGATCCCCCCGGAAGAGCTGGGGGAAGTGTCCGGGGAGAGGAAAGTTGGGGCATCCCTGCTCAGATTGCTCCCCCCACGACCTGGTCCCGGAAGAAGCGGGAGAAAATGAATGGATGGTTGAAACTCACTGCTCTGTCCCCCATAGCTGTAAAGGACCGCAGTCAACCCTGTAAGTGTTGTATGCACATTTAGGCAGGTTCTAAACCTGGATGCTCGATCATGCCTGGAGACCTTTCATCCAGCTGCTGCAGCCGTCTTGTAACCTATTATGCATAACATAAGGTGAGTATCTGCAGTGGCATGTTATGTGCAATCATACACTGCGATCATACTGTAAGTGCAGGTAAAGATACTGTGACCTGTGGCACCTCCTGGCAGCATATGTTCTCAGGCTCTGACTGTATTGTTGCACAATTTCCACATATGCACTGATAAATAAAAAACTATAAATAAAAAAAAATGACAATTCATGCTAAAACATTTGAATGTGTGTGCTCCAGCTAACTACTTTTTCTCAGCCTGAGGCGAATGGTCAGTAGTGCTGGTCAGCAGTGTCATCTGCATGCTCTGCCCATTCATGTATAAATGAGACAGAGCGCTGAAACTAACAGAGCAGTTAGACTGGTCAATGTGTCAGCAACCCAGTGATTGCTAGAAACCCCCTCCCCTTTATGTAAACAACCAGGACCTTCAGACTCTCTGCTTTCATATGATACCAGGATTGTGTGGTTTGCGTGATGTGGTGAAATCAGCAGACGTGCTAAAGTGGACATACGCTATTTCCGTGTTTTCGTCACATACCCATATCATTTCTTGGGGTATTAACTATGTTTCGTTTGGGTACCAATGCTTGGTAGAGGCTTTCAGCTGAGTTTCTCCCCGTCATTCTGGTATGCTACAAGTTAGGATTGGTGCTTCTCAGCGTGAGCATAGTGTAAGGGAAATTCTCCTTGTTGCTTGTTGAGAGTTGCTAATTCTCTGAAGAATTATAGACTCGGTGTGATGAATCAGGTCTCTTTAATACATGCAGCATGGAGGGAAGACTCATGCAGAGTGTTCTCTGCAGATCTCCACAATGTCTTGGCTTTTATACTTTTCAACAAAAGGACAGATGGTTATCACACACACACCTGGTAATCATAAACCTTCCTTCAAAGACAACGACCATTTGGGGGAGTTCACTCATCCGTTTCTTTAGGGTTTATACTATACCATAAACTCCTCAGGTACAGTGAATTGTACCTTTACCTTCCCCCTCTATCCAGTGTCCCCCACTGAATGTCCTTTGATGTTCTTTTTCCCCTCAGTGACAAAGGGCCATAAAGAGTTTTACAATTCATACTGTAGACTGATTCCCAGGATTAGTAAGTCATCTAATTCCTACAATAGTCTGAACTGCGGGCCTCTCAAGCTGCCTCCTGTACAGGTGGTGCTTGTACTGAAGAGAAAAAAATAGAAAGACGTTTTAAAGTCACTTTCACACCAGAGCTGTTTGGTCTGCTTTAAATGGACCAGAGTTCTTTTCCTCGGATAGTCCGCTTCGTTCGGGCAGGTGTGAAAGCTCATCCGAACTCTGGTGTGGACCAAACAAGCGAACTCTGGTCCACCTGAAAATGTGGGTCTTGGTTCGTTTGCAAGTGAACCCTGGTTCGGTTCGTATGCAGTGTGAAAGCTCATTGGACCAAACACAGGACCAAATGTACATAGTGACGCTATACGCAGTGCATACGCAGTTATAGGTTTACTAAATTCATGTATTCTGTGCTAAAATACAACGTATCTCATCTGTATTTATAATATAGCTTGATTCTGCATCTCTACTTACAGCTCATTAGTCCTTACGTGAATGTTTACTGTTGCGATGGCAACAAATGACCGCTGAAATTAACAGTTGCTAGCTAACTTAGCTCAATTGTCTGAACAACAATAACAATTTAGCATATTTAAACAAAATCAAATCACAGCTACCAACAGTCACAGTCCTTAAATGCTCATATGTTGTCACATGTTAAATCGTCAAAGTTAGAAAAATAACAGAATCAGTCTCTGACAAGCTACGATAGCATTATAGGAACAGTTGCGTTCACTGTCGTTTTCCGGGCCGGGAGGGAGGGATTTCCCCTCCTACTTTGTCCAATCGACGAGCGCCCCTTTCAATTATGTGATGCTGCTCAGAAAGTTCGGTGCGCTTTAGAAATCACAGTGTGAAAGCAGAACCAAAACTAGTGATAAATGCAACAATGTTGCGACTTTCAGCTCCCCAGTCGAACCGAGTCCACTTGGTCAGGTGTGAAAATGACCTTAGACTAACCTTTCAGAAGCATCCTGCTGATTTCTCTGAGGTTCTGTAGGAGCCTCCTCTCCCCAGGATCAGATTGAGGTTCGAACATGTACGGTTGAAATACTGAAGAACTCAGTCTGTTTTCTGCCGCCATGTCCGCTACTTTTACAGGCGCAGTGCTACGTGAGTCTACGCTCTCCCCGTTAGCACGGTAACATGGGTGGGACAGCAGCAGCTCATTTGCATTTAAAGCTACAGACACCAGAAACAGCACATTCTGAAAGGGACTAAAACAGAGGGAAATAAAGGGGGACGAGAATCTTTTCCTGAAAGCTATTTCCAGCAAACAGCTTCAGAAACATGTTTTATGGAAATCATAGACCTATGTAACTTATTTAAAAAGCTTCATAATGTGTCACCTTTAAAATTGACACAACATTGAGACTACTCACCAATTATGCCTCGGGTTGCCACCCGTCCCGTGAAATATGAATCGTCCTTTAATTGACAATTAAACGTTGCGTCCCATATTATTTGTTCCATATTTTCACAAATGTCCAATACACATGTCTGTCACACACACATCAACACTAAATTTAACAATAATGAACAAAATAAAACACAGGAAATACTAAGGCCAGCAAAATTGTTGTGGCGGGATCTACGCAGGACCCCGGTCATGTGTCTGTGCCTCGCTGCCTGTGCGTGTTGCTGTCACGGTTGCCTAGAGACAGACACCACACACCGGCGCTGCTCACAACACCCGCCCCTTTTAAAAATGTCCACTACACCCGATACTCCACCACGTCCTCAAAAGCGAAAACGCTTGGAAAAGTACAGACGTGAGTGGGAAGAGGCACATCCTTGGCTGGACAGTGTCAGTGGAGATGATTACTATTCGACTATTGTGGTTTGATTGATTGTTTAGGATGTTGAGTTTTTAAAGTCGAATGAATGATCATTTATTTAATATACAGCAGTATTAACCAATATAAATGGCCATTTAAAGAACAAATCATACTAATGGATTAAATAAATAAATATTGTTAAGAGAAAACACATATTTTTTAAATTTACATTTCCTAGACTAAAAATGTTTATAGAGCTTTCTGTGTAATCTATGCATCTCTATCTACAGCACTTTATATGCAACAATGTTGCACAATAAAGAATGTGTTCACTGGTAATAAAGCATTTCAAGCTTTGAGCATGACTAACTGCTTTCTTGATCACCCCTTACTTACTAAAAACAGTGGTACAAAATAAAACATACCACTGCTGTGGGCGTGCCACCCCACGGGAGTCGGGCGGTGGTGGTCATGGCCCCGAGGAGCTGTGGTGGGCATCACTTATTTTCATTTCTGAAAGGTGGCAACCCTAATTATGCCTCTCGGTGAAACACAGATCAATAACTCCAACAAACAGTCCGGCAATGTCCACAAAAGTTCAGACAATATACAGCAGTTCAGATACGCGGCCTAACAAGATGGTAATCCACAGAAAGATGCTTTCTCCTTTCCAATTTGCAGGCGAGGTGTTCGCCTTCCACTCGTCTTCCGCGTTTTCCCCTTGACAACTTCCAAAACATATGCTAAAAGACACTATCTCACCTCTAGTTACTCTCTGGAGTCTCTGGCTCCAAATGACACCTCATTTGACCAATCACAATCTGGCACATGAAGCCAAGCAACCAGAGAAGCCAATAACAGTTTGAGTGGAACCATGGTCCTCCTTCTCTTCCCACGTGCGAAGATCAAACCAACCCCAGTCAATTTCATGGATGACTGATGCTTCGGATAGCCAATAAAATTCTTGAATATGCCGATATGCCCCTTCTGTGCATTATTTACAGCTCTAGCACCTCAAATCAAGGATTTCAGGGATAATAATGATATTACGCACAATTGCAAGTGAACAATATAATATAGGTTCTTATCCTTGACTGAGCAGTGTGGCTCTATGGTGACATACCACATTTGCATTCAAAGCTGCAGGATGCCCACAGCAATTCAACCAAAGAACTTACTGGAAACACTAGATCATGATCCCATCCAGCTACAGCTTACACTCGCACCACGGTGGCTCACTGCCTCTAAGCCCCGAATAAACAAATCTCCACTATCTTTTGTAGCCTTCCCCCCGCAGCTACCCCACCATCCATCACCCTCAAACTCTGCTGGAGCTCGACAACAACTATAAACTGCCATATGTCATCCATCTCCAAAATGACTTGTTTCGCCATCATCGAGTTCCCCTCACCTCAGACAAACAGAAAGTCTCAACCCTTTCACAGAATTCTCAGTATTACCTCAACTCCGCATTAATTCTGGCATTGTTGCCTCCCAGAAAAAATCAATAAGACAAGCAATAATAATAATAATGATGATAATAAAATCATTAACAATGACAAATTATTTATAATAATTAACAAATATATTCTGGAGGTTCCCTTACTCATTTTACATTTCCTTCTATCCCTCAAACACACCAAACACTAACTCCTCTCACTGCTAGGCCACCGCAACTACGTCATCCACATCATCCCTCAAGGTCAATGCTTTTGCTACACCTCCTTTCAATTCCCTCCTCTATTCCATCTTCCCAAGGCCACATCACCTTTGATGACACATGCAAGACTTCACAGCCACTATTTTCCACTACCAACCATCTCAACACGCAGCCATGTCTCAACATTTCTATCTACTCCTCTGACTCTTACTTACCTCCTCTTATACAGCCACACTAACCAGCCCGGTTTACCTTGACCCGTCTTCTGGGTGGTACGGTGTGGTTCTGCTTTTTCCAATCCCATACAGGTGGCATAGTCGTTTCAAAAGATCCCCTTCAAAACTCTTTCCTTGATCACAGTGAATGCGCTTGGGTACGCTGATCTGGTGTTGGGTATGCCTGGGCAAATTTGGAGAACACATCCGTAACCAACAGCACATTCTCCCGTCCATCATTAGATTTGTCCAATAGTGTGAAGTTGATGGCAATGACCTCCAGTGGTTTAGAGGCAGTCAACCCCCACCTAAATGTGGTTGTACCACCTTGGCCAGCGTGCAGCGTTTACAGTCTTGACAATATTTTGCTATGTCACTTTGCATGAAGGGCCAAAAGCACCTCTGCCTTACAAGACTTGTGGTGAGTTCGACACCTTGATGGCCATGGTCATCATGGAGGCTTTTAAGGACTTCTGCTTGCAAACACTGTGGCAACAATAGTTGGAATAAAACTCATCCTTCCCCTGGTGTCTGTATTTGGCGATATAAGACACCATCATGTGACTGTAGCCGTGACCACTGCTGCACCACCACTCATGCATTGGCCATTTCCTGTTTTGTTGGAGGTGTTCCTCTTTTCCAGTACTGCAAAAATGTATCAATTACTGGATTGCCACCTGTAGGACCAGTAGATCAGCTTTAGGCCGTGAAGGAAAAGCAGCTACAGCTTGACAAGTGGCAGCAACAGCAGGGGCAACTTGACATATCTGCCGTTTGTTCCCGGACGTCATCTGGCACCTTCAGGCCAGGGAAAAGAAAAGTGCTCTGGGAGTGTCGCTGGTGGGACAGAGCATCTGCATTATGATTGGCCGGTCCAGGTCGATATTTGATTTCAAAATCAAAGACTGCCAACTCTGATGCCCACCGCTGTTCCACCGCCCCCAATTTAGCTGACTGCAAGTAGCTGAGGGGGTTATTGTCAATAAACACTACAAATTTATTTCCCAACAGATACTCTTGGAACTTTTGAGTCACTGCCCATTTTAGCGGCAGGAATTCCAACTTACGGGAGCTGTAGTTTTTGTTGTTTTTTTCAGTGGTTCTAAGGCACCTGCTTGCAAAAGCAATTGTTCATCATTTTCCATCATGATCCTGGGATAACACAGCCCCAAGTCCAGCATGACTAGCATCAATTTCAAGAACAAAGGGTTTGATGAAATTAGCATACCCCAGAACCGGTGCAGTCACCAGGAGTCTTTTCAGTGTTTGGAATGCATTTTCACACTCTTCGCTCCAGCGGTCACCTAGGACCCCCTTCCCAAGGACTTTACGTTTTTTCTTGGTCCCCTCCATTTCACCCACCATCCGGTGGAGTGGGCAGCATATTTGGCAAAACCTGCCACAAAGCGGCGATAGTAGGAAGCGAATCCCAAAAATGACTGTAGTTCTGTGCAAGTAGTTGGTCGAGGCCATTCGGCCACTGCACTGATCATAGAGGGATCAGTGGAAACACCAGGGGCTGAAATTACATGGCCCAAGTACTTGACCTCAGGTTGGAAGAAGCGGCATTTCTGTAGCTTTAATTTCAGATGATGTTCTTCAAGTTGGGTAAGAATCTAATCAAGACGCTGAAGGTGTTGATCAAAAGATGATGAAAAAATGACAATGTCGTCCAAGTACAGCAGTAAGGACTGAAAGCTCTGATCTCCAAAAATCCGCTCCATTAGCCTTTGAAAGGTACTAGGCACATTGCATAGCCCAAACAGCATTCGATTGAACTCAAAGAGTCCAAAAGGTGTGCAAAAAGCAGTTTTTGTTTTGTCCTTTTCTGCTACGGGTACTTGATTGCACCCATTAGCAAGGCCCAGTGTTGAGAACAACTGAGCGCCTGTGAGGGCATCCAGGGACACCTCAATACAGGGTAAGGGATAGGCATCCTTCCTTGTTTTGGCATTAAGCAAGCGGTAGTCCACACACAACATGAGTTCTGCATTTTTTTTAAAAAACGACAACAATTGGCAAGGAGTATGGGCTACAACTAGGACGCTTCCACTTCTGTGCGTGTGCGCACTGGTAGTGAGAGAAAGAGAGAGAGAGCGTGCTGTTTCCGCTTGCCTTTTATAAACACTGCTGTCATTTCATTTTGAGAGAGCGCACTACTTCCGCTGAACCTCTTTACGCTCCCCTGGGTCCTAAAACCATCCATTACATTTACGCTGGCAGCTCACACTGGTCAATAGTCACACTCCATCCATCCATCCACAGCTGGATCTCTCTCCCTCCTCCTCTTCATCCCTTTACTCTCATCCCTTCATCCCCTCACCCCTAATCCCTCCTTCCCCACACATTGCCTTCCCTTCATTCCTCAACCTTCATCCTAATGTATTGTTATTCATCACCTATGCTCTCCTCCATCCATAATACGTGTTAAACCATTATAAATCTGTATCTTATCAGCATGGTCTTTGTAAGTGAAAGAAACTATTAACTACATAACTATTTAGAGGCACGTAAAGGCCAACTGTTTTTCTCGCATGTAGGGCAGCCTAATTTACATGGGATGCTGAAGTGAACAGGTTTTTTTTTTTTTTTTTTGTGCAGCACTTAACTATTTTATTGAACAATGTTGTGGGAGCACTTCCAAAAATCGAAATGGCAGGTTGTACCACATCCACCTCACAGAGTTGGAGGATAACATGAAGAAGTGGTCATATAACTCACAAGGTCATTTTTAAGGCCGGATGCTCTTGTGTCACAGGACAGGGGAAGTATTGCAGCCATTCAGTGGCAATCCTGTGGAAGGTTTGGTAATAAATTGTCTATTCAGAGCCATAACATATACTAGTTGCCTCCTTGTGATGTTATTAAACCTGAAAGTCCATTAATTTCACAGAGATAGCTGTGCTAAATTTTTTGGGAAGAAACTATAATTTGACAACAAAATATGAACTGAACTGCTGGGTACCTCATAATGTTTTGGCTAGATGTTTGGCACATTGTACCAATTTGATATGCAGTCATAAAGTGCTTTAGGCAAGATTGTCACATTTAAATAGAAGTTTCATTTACACTGAAGTTGTACCAGGTTGTTTCTTTCATAGTTGTAATCTTTGTCCATGAGAGCTGATGAAAACATAGGTTTCTAAGCCATTTTTGAGATGAAATTTTATGAATGACGAATGTTTTCATGTATTAATAATAATAATAATAATAATAATAATAATAATAAGACTTTGGCAGCCTACTAATATGACTTTTTAATATTGCCACAGGACATGGGGTTTATTATAGGTGACTGTTACTAGCAAAACAAATATGCCCAAACAGGGGGAGTCATAACTTCAGTAAGTCTGAGGATGTAGGATAGGTTAAAGCAGGGGTGCCCAGACTTTTTTGACCCAAGGTCTACTTTTCAAGTAGCCAGCCTCCCGAGATCTACCAGTCCAGTGTCAACATCGCAAACCCACACACATCGTTTCCAGCCTGCAGTAACTAACCTCACAACACTTTTTCTTGTTGTCACACAACCACTAAACATCACATCACAAACCCTACCTCTTTCAAACACACACACAGACAAATTCCTCTCACACAGTTGCCAGTTTGCATAGTGCGCTGTAGCACAAACCCGCTCTCTCTGCTCCTCTCACACACACAGACACACACGCCAATCTGCATGATGAGCAATAGCCATAACTGACCTTAATATGAGCCAAACAGAAAAATAAACCAGATACAAAACAGGTAGATCTCTGAGTTTGAAAAAAGGAAATGATTTCCTACTTTAGTGGGAGACCTGGCACTGGGAGGAGGAGGCTAGCTTCTAGTAGTCAGGAGTGTAGGAGCTGGTTGCAAGGCATAGGCAGGCTGCAAGGTGGTCATCAGTCATTGTTGATCTGTACTTGGACTTGATGATTTTCATGTGCGAGAAAGCAGACTCGCACAAATAAGTTGATCCAAAAAGAGCTGTCAGGTTCAAGGCACATCTTCTGAGATTGGGATACTTCTCCTCCACCAGTGGTTTCCAGAACACTACATGCTCTCCAGGTTGAGCAGATGTTGATCTGGCTTTGATCTCAATGTCATTTTGTAATGTCAGTATCTCATCCTCAAGAGCGGAACTTGAGAAGTCAAGAAGTGATTTGACTTTGGCAGCAATGTCACCAACATCAATACTTGCACCAAATGGATAACACATATAGCTGGCTACAGGCTCGATGGACGCAAAGTCAGTAAAATGCCTCTCAAACTCTGATGAGATGCTCTGAACATCCATCCATCCATCCATTTTCTATGCTGCTTATCGCGGGGGGGCCGGAGCCTATCTCGGCTGTCAACGGGCGAGAGGCGGGGTACACCCTGGACCGGTCGCCAGCCGATTGCAGGGCACATACACACAACCATTCACACTCACACCTAGGGGCAATTTAGAGTCACCAATCAACCTAATGAGCATGTTTTTGGTCTGTGGGAGGAAGCTGGGGTGCCCGGAGAGAACCCACGCATGCACGGGAAGAACATGCAAACTTCACACAGAAAGGCCCGATCCGGGAATCGAACCTGCGACCTTCTTGCTGTGCGGCACGCGCACTACCTGCTGCGCCACTGTGCAGCCCTGCTCTGAACATGCTCCTCATAAAGTGCACTGTCAAGCAGTGTCACACCTTTACCTTGACGTTGTAGTTCTGTTTGCATGTAAGGGAAGTTGCGCAGGTTACCATGCTGCAGCCTGCTTGACATCAGTTGTAGTTTACTTTTAAATGTGTTCACTGAATTCATCATGTTGACTAAATCTTTACCCTTACCCTGCAGCTCTAAATTCAAATCATTGAGCTCGCCAGTGAGATCAGTGAGGAAAGATAAATCTAAAAGCCACTGGTGGTCCTCTAGCTTTGTATGGTAATCCACATGTTTTGATTTCAGGCAACAGCTCCGTATGTCTGGCCAAAAATTTACCTCCGCTTAACCACCTAACATCCGTGTGAAACAGCAGGTCTGTGTGCTCAGCATCATTCTCCTCCAAGTGAGCATGGAAAACCCTTCTCTGCTGAACTGAACACACAATCTTCATTGCAATATCCATCAGTTCTTTCATATTTAAAATCTTTCCACACAATGCTTGCTGGTGAATTATGCAATGATAATTCAGGACATCCAGGAAAGATTCACTTTCTTTGCACAGTGCAATGAACGCACTGGTACAGCCCATCATAGCAGGCGCCCCATCAGTTGTGATGGAGATCAGCTTGAAGAGCGGCAGTTTTGTCTCGCTAACAAATCCCATGAAAGCATTAAAAATATCCTCACCTCTGGTGTATCCTTTTAATGGCAAAATGGTGAGTATCTCTTCCTTGGCGCTCATGTCTTCAAAAACCATCCTGATGAAAACACACAATTGTGCCACATCCACAATATCAGTCGGAGGGAAAAGCACTCACATGCATCAATATCCTTCTTCAGTTGCTCCTCCACATCCACAGCCATTCCCTCACATCTCCTTGTAGTAGTATTGCGGGACAGTTGCACTTCTTTAATGTCCTGCACGATCAATGTTTTTTTTTTTTAAGTTGTCAAAAAGGCTTCCTTCCCAATATCGCCATCTTTGAATGGCTTCTTGTGTTTAGCAAGGACGTGAGTGACGTGATAGGAAGCAATAGTTGCGGCCTTACCCTGGGTCTTTGGTTTGGTGAAGATTGACTGCGGTGCTGCAAGCTGTGCTTTCAAATCCCGCACTTTTGTGTCGTGTAAAGGCGTTTTTGCAGGGAAATCCCTCTCGTAGCTCCCATGTGTCATTTTAAAATGCCGCTGCAGATTCCCTTTCTTTGCCAATGTCACCATTGCATTGCAGATCAAACAGGCTTTGAATGAGAATGTACAAAAAATAATCTTCTGCCCATTCAGGGTGAAAATGTTAGGTCTTGGCTCATTTCCCCTCAGCCATGTTAATGTTTACGAGTGCTAGCTGCTAGCTACTGTTGACAGCTGTCACCTTCCTGTCATGCATGTCACGCGCTACCGTAGATTAAACGTAACTTACTGTCTTCAACATAAAACTTCAACAAAGACAATACATATCCTAACAACAAAAACTTACAATAAAACCCCACATATCCAACAATATAGCACAAAACAAAACATATCCACCGATGCATAACTACAACAAAACAAAACATAGAGTTACACATTAAATTTTTTTTTTTTTTTCTTTTCATTTTTCCTACACCCCTCGCGGTCAACTTGGGATCAGTCCGCGGTCTACCAGTAGACAGCGATCGACTGGTTGGGCACTCCTCTGCCACAGTTCACAGAGAGCACTGAACCAGAACAAATTCTACCAGTCCTCACACAGCTCCAGCAGTCTCATAGTGAACATAGCACTGACATGTAGTGCCAAAAATGCATGTCATTTTACAATAAGTATGTTAAATTGGATGAGGATAAATGTGCCAGGTTGAAGGAGGTCACTAAAATACAGAATGCCTCCCACTTGTGGTTTGATGCAGGTAAATTGAGAGATAGCTAGCTCTGCAAAAAAGGTCCTGTGTATATACAAATATATACAATATATACAAATATTCAGGTTTAGTGGAAATTATGACCTTTTCAAAGTATAAACTAACCATCCTCAATCACCATGTATGTTGATGATCTCACCCCACATGGCACTGCATAGATTGGGAAAATTTTGTCCATTTTCGTTGCCATGCTAAGAGGTACAGTACGGGAGATTATTTTGAACACCCTAAACCTCCTGATAACTCCCAACGTATGTGCCCATTTGTAATCCTCCTTGTGCCAGTAATACCTTAATCAGACAGTTGAGTGAATGCTGGTAAAACAATTAACCCCTCTCTCAAACAGTAGATCTCTGATGCTTAAACCTCTGTCTGCTGTCACTTTATTGCCAGGACAAAGATACTCTAGGAAGCCACAGTGATGATCGCTACAACTGCCTCCATAAGCAGGAGAAATGAACCTAACAAACCCATACAGGGCAACAGCAATACTTAAGAGGATTACTGGAATAATAATAGCTATATAACTCACCTCTGGAGTCAAGACTGTGTCGTTTCGGCAGGGTGGTTTCAGTACAGTCAATGATGCAGGTGATGTTTGGGAACTTGAAACACTGAGGCATCGTGCTCCAGATTGTCTTCCTTGGTAGGCAAGAAATGTAGACTGTAAAAAAGGACCTTGATCACTCTGGTTCAACTTCAATTTCATCATGGTCATGATCAGTAACTGATCTATTATGTGAATCTTAAAGATTGCTTCATAGAACTCCTGAAGATATTCAACATGATCAAAGATGTGACTGAGAGAAAGGCCTCTGTATAACATAGATCCAAGGTCATTCCATAGAAAGGCATGGGCAAATGGCTCCTCATCAACACAGTGTTTCTCTGTTGTATGCAAGCCTCCTCTTTTCACCTAAGACATAACTGTGAGCCTTCCCCTACCTGTCAGCACCTTGTGTAATGGTGACACTGACAATGAAAGTCTAGTCAACCTGTGCATCACACTGCCTGTCATCTGCCAAGCATAAGACCAAGATCACATTCAGTTTAGCAAACAACATAAAACATACAAAGACTACTCAAGTAATACAAGTAATTTAACACTCCAAGCAAATATCTCCATCCAATGATTATAGTAGTGGTCATTCAAGTAATTATAATACATATACTGCTCCCAAATTTTACAAATGCCCTGCGCTAGCATAGATAACCAATACACAGTGACATGGGAGCATAAACTTAAAGACATTTGGCTTGACAAGCCTTATATGACAGCATACTATTTTCGCCGAGGCACGGCGCAAAGTCAGGTCCGCTTCACGTGGTGGCACAGACTTTGGTATTTTCATGCACTGCGCCGCCAGCACAACTCCTCCCCCTTCTCATCTCAGTCCCACCCAGCAGCACTCGGAGGGAGGGAGGGGAGAAGGCGTGGAGTGGGTTTGAGACAGCCAAGTCCAATCTTCAACAATCACACCAGCCCCTCACCTCACCTTTAAAAACGCCGCTGGCTAGGCGCATGGCAAGTTTCCAGGATGACTGAGCGCCCAAACTTCTCCCAGGAGGAGACTGACGTTCTGGTCCGGGAGGTCCAGGCTCATAGTGGCCGTATATACGGCCTCGCGAAACTTATTTCAATACTGTCTATCTGTTTAGTGTGGAAAGTTATTGATTGTCAGATGTTTTTTGAACTGATGTAACCGCAAATACTCACTTAATGACAAAGCTGGGCGGTGAGGCGCTCCCTCCTCACCTGTGCACTCTGCTGCTCTCCCAGTTGACACGGCACATGCAGTTCGGCCTCTCTCCGTCTTAAGTCCCTTAATGTGTCCTCCGTGACTTCATAGTGACATCCACGTCGTACAGCCATGTTGTGTAAAACGCAACATGCCACGAAGAATGCACCGACACTGTGAGGACTGTATGTTAATGAACCACCTGTCCAGTCCAGACATCTAAAACGCATTTTGAGAACCCCAAATGTGCGTTCGATGACTGACCGAGCACTGCTGAAAACACTGTTAAAACCACTCTGCCGTCTTGTTGAAGGTGTGATATATGCCATCATCAACCACGTTTTCAGTAGATAGCCATTATCACTTAGCAGCCACCCATCCAGAGGGGTGTCCCCCTGAAAGACTGTAGTAATGCTAGAATTCGCCAGGATGAACAAGTCATTTGATGACCCAGGGAAACTGGCATACACGTTTGTCACCAGGCAATTTGAGCCACAGATCACCAGACATCCCTGTTTCACCTGTGTACATTTGGTCAGGTTGAGTGACCATTACGCGTGCCGAACACGCTTGCGACAATTCCAGTTTTCCTCAAAGCCATAGTTGTACAAAGAGTTGTTGTGTTAGTTGCGGCAGTTAAAAGTGAGTAAACTCACAAATTTGTACTGAAAATAAAGTGAATATGGTATGCCAATTTCTCCACTTTTAAAGCAGCCTATAGGGCACTTCAAAGTGTTTTCTTGCCCATTGGGTCACTGTAGAGAGCACATTTGCTGTGTTTTCCTCATTTCAGTTTTTATATATGTCATTAACCTCAGAACTCAGCAGTATCTAACTTTAATGGATTGTATGCACTGTACATCACATTTGACACATATTTCTAGAATTTTATAGTATATATCATTATCATACATTTTTTCTATAATATTCCATATATTCAAGCAGGAAATATGAGAAGAGAGAGTCAGTGGGTATATGGGCCTTGAAAAGCCACAGAGCCTTTAAATATGCATCTATATGAAAACAAGTGCAGCCTTATGAAAGAAGTGTCTGCATCAAAAGATCCATTCCTCAACTTCATCAGGAGAATATAAAAGTCTGATACAACTTCACTGTCTGTCAAGTCGTCACTTTGAGACATTCTAATACTCCAATCAACACAACCACCACCACCACCACTGTCATCATCCCACCAATGTCCCTCCTCAGATATTATCCCTGTCGGTGGAGGATATGTGGCTGAGCCAGTTAGGCTAAATCCAAATCAATTCCTCTCTATGGCCGTAAAAAAGTACCAAATTGAGTTTATGCTCTGCTAATACAATCAGCCTGTGGGTGGGGAGAGGATGACTGTGCCATGATGTCTTCCCTAATTTCATTTTGCCAGGCAGGCAGGCAAACAGGCAGGCCTGCTCAGTGGGGTTGGTGTTGGAAGGATGCCCATTGCCACCAGGCATGGCTGGATTATCTCAGCGCCAAATACCATGGCTGTCAAAGGTTTCGCAGGAGAAAACACCACGCCAAAACCCTGGACTGAAGGGACAAAGAAAGAAAGATATGACGTGAGACAGGGAGAGATGGGGGAAAAAAAAGACAAACAGTAGAAGGAAAATCCAGGATTACGAAGAAATACATCATTTGAGCAAGGAACCCAGTTAAGGTTCTAGTTCCAAACTTCCATGAAGCATTCAAGTCAAATAACCTCAAAGTGGTAATGTTCACTGATTACACATATGAGGGCATGAGACCTGGTACTGGTTTTGCTTCATAAAAACAGTTAAATAGCATTGTCATTTTAATGATTCTGATTTATTACAACTTCTTATTTTGTCTTCTTTTTTCTTCTTTTTTAATTACATGCCTTGCAGTAACACTGGCCTTGATGTCTCATCAACCCAGCTGATTTTGGCATTTTCTCCTCTGCTTCTTTCTTGTCAATACAGTTTATATGCCAGTGTCTTTTTGTTAATTGTTATTGGGCAACATCAAGTGAAACGCTGCACACATAACCAATGGTGGGTTCAATTTTCGAGCCTGGTATGAACTATTGGCTATTTATGGCCATAGTTTGACACAATTCAGACACAATAGCACGAGTGAACATCTGAGAAGAGTCAATTGAGCAATCCCAGCAGTACTAGGATACATAGTAGAAGTAAGAAACTTTCATAAATTAGCCAACAAATAAGACACACTCAACATATAATGTTGTTAACATTGCTTGAATGTCACAACAATGTTGACATAGCAGAGCCAGTGACCTAAGAAGTGTTATGTGTCTAACAAGTATTATAGCCCGATGTTTGTAACATTAATGTGACCAGTAAAATATTTTGTGAAATAAACTTTGGAATAAACTTTTTAATTTGTTTATTTCACTGATAATTATAGTATGTAACAAAGTAAAGAAATAAATAACCCTTAAGTTAAATTCATTATCACAATGGACTTAAAATCCTTGTTCTGTTTGGTGGCAATTGGCAACGACAAAGGCCAAGTGGCTTTGACCCGAGCATCATGAAATTCCAGGCCCGATTATGACAATATTTTGCCTTCCAAAGTAATCAGTAATCAGTGTGGAAACACAGCCTAGCAGCATCACTAGAATGTGGGCATACATCTTGCCAGATGTATTGCTTTGTTATAGGCAGCCATGGCCTCTTTGAATTACAGTGAACTGTGAGCCCAGTTTTCCTCCATTTTCTTTCAGCTTCTTGACAAATTCTCTTCTCATTAATACTGCTGTTGGTTAGCTGTGGGAAGATTCTGTCAGTCAACCTCTTTTTAACCTTTAGTGGAGTGACAGCATTTAAAGCTGATGACATGGTATTGTTGAAATGTTCAACCATGTAATTTACAGATGTCGATGTTCAACTCTGTTATTACCAAGTCCAGAATGTTGCTGATGAGTGGCTTCATTTACATGTTGGATAAGTTCAAAGCTGTCCAGTAAATTTATAAGGTCCACAGCTTTGGAGTCACTCTTTTTGTTGATGTGGATATTCAGGTCTCCATTCAAGATTAATTTGTCATATTTAGTTAAACTAAGTGCGATCATTTCTGAGAATTCCTGCATTAACACAGATGAGTATCTTGGTGGTCAATACAATGTAACTATGAACACTGATAATTCTGCTTTCAGCTCAAAAGTAATATAGTTAAATAATGTAAAATTCATCCAGGTCAATGTCATTACACACAAAAAATGGCTGCAATGCCTCCACCTTGTCTGTTTTGTCTGACTGACTAATACAAACATCAGATGCAAATTATTTTTAGTTTTTAGATCATAACGAAAAAAGGATTTATCAGCCATTGATGTGTAGTGATTCTGTGATAGGAGATGAGGCTGACTGTGGCTGAACATTGACAAATTTCGGATTACTGAGACAGGTACCAGATAAACCAGATTATTCCATGATTGAGGCATTCCGATGTCATCCATGCATTCAGGGCAAGGAGTCTGCTGAAAGATTCAATGCCTTTCCCCAAGGTTGGAATGGGGCCCGATATGAATACATTTTTTTGATTGACAATAGATCAGTTTCTCCAGTAGCAAGCAAAAGTCTTTTCTCAGGATCTCAGAGCCACTTTTCCTCCGGAGCATATCAAAAGATCTAACATGAATAATAATGTTCTGATCACTTGGATGTGCAGAGAGGATGCCTGACAGCAGCTCTATTAGCTCTCTGACAGATGTGTCATTCATGGTGAAATTTTCAGTCTTTGCCATTCTCACATGCCTGGTTATGAGGCGTGGGTTTACCTCTATTATTTCTGGCCCTTAGCTTGTCAGATGGGAAGTTAGTGAAATTTTTCCTGGTCTTGGGCCTCGCAGTAGTCTTGCAGCTGTTTCTTGGGTTTTGGCCAGCCTTACTTGGTGTGAGTAGTTTCCCTGGTCTCAAAGTTAGTATTATCACATTTTTCGTCAATCAGTGGTTTGTACCTGTTTTGCAGTGAGGGCTGAAGTGGTGGAGTGAGTGTTCATGCCTAATTTAATGTCTTGCTGGATTAGCCTTAGCAACAGACAACGTCACACCAAGTCCTGGATGGAGTGGATGCTCTCGGTCCGGTGCAGGTGCCACTAAGAAACGTCATTAGTTGAGGCTAGATTTGAAGCCTCAACAGCTGAACCAGTGGCATTAGAACACATTCAGGGTAGTGTGGCAGCCAAATCTGTGCCAGGATGCTCTACAACTGAAGTAATCCCATGTAAAGTCTGTCCGTTTTCAGCGGCAGGTATAGAGGCTGCTCTTTGATGCAGCATTACAATCTTCTTTTCAAGCTGTGCAATTCTCTCCATCAGTCCAGTCAGTTGCTCACAGTCTGTGCAGCTCACAGATGTTGCCATATTCCCTCTGTCCTGATAGCAGGTTTCCAGTCACAGAGACAGCAAAAAAGGCTTGTGCTGTTTGGAGGTCACGCTCACAAAGTACAAGAGAAAAAAAAAAGAGAAAAAATTTGGTGGCAGTCTTCTGTTTCTTTCATTAAGTTAAGTCTCTGTCATGTATAAGTACCCAGGATTCACGTTCTAAAACTTTCGGCAGAGAAAAACAAGGATATCAGCAAAAGAATAAAAGAAAGAAAGGAAAAGTGGCTGCTCTGTAGGAGATAATGTTACTGCACTTCTCTGCAAATAACATGATAAGTACAATGTTCATATAACAAATATAGCCAAACTTACAAAAATGAGATCCAAGTTGAGATAAATGATATGGCTACACGGAAGGCAATATCAGTTGTCTTGAATTATATTCCTTTGTGTCACAATAGTTAGATAAAAGAATTGTAAAAACTTGAGTGATTCCCTCTTTATCTAGCACCATCATCAGGGCAAAATGTTCACAATACTTTGCTTTAGAGGGTAGGGTCATGATGGGAATTTTTGGCATTCATTTTCAGTAACTTTGTGTTCCCTCACTTTAGTTAGTTTGTTGGTCAAGTATAGGATGGAGATACCTGCTGGGTTGGGTTTGGTCAAAATTTTAGAAATGATGCTCAGATTTGGGTCTAGTTAAGTGATGTTGTTGGGTTAGCGTGCTTGACATAGTGCTTTCAATATCTCTTTGTGAAAATATATTGTAAACAATATTTAAAAATGATGGACCTACTGCTAGTGTAGAGCTACGTCCTGTCCAGTGCAGGGGTTTATTCTTTAGATGACAACACATGAACACAACACATAAGCTGTTTGTTACATTTCAGGTGGTAAATATTCATGTAGCCTAGCTAAGGATCAGGGCTGTCAAAATTGCCCAAAAATAACATTTGATTATTTTTCCCCCACAAAAAATAAAAACAAAAAACACATAGGTTTGAACTACAGTATGTAATTCTGCACACTACGTCCATAAGAGGGCAAACCAATACTACTGTAAGTTGTGCTGTAGAAATACTACTTGTATATTCTTTTAAAAGATCTACATACACAAAATAAACAATTGAATAATATCCTGTACTGCATTGTTAAATTGTTCTCTTGACCTACATCTGATTTTAAATTTTCAATTCACAATTTGATTATATATTAGAATTCATAATATTTGTTGACAACCCAACAGGGAACTCTAAAATAACCAAAAGCCATACAGGAAAATTGACAGTGGTGCTATCTTGATTTACTTGTCAATGCAGATAATAATGAAGCAGTTGGTTATGTAAAATATAAAATGTGTGGGACTCCGATGAGATATGAAAGGAAGAAGACTGGGAATTCAGCCTTGCATCAACATGTGGACCACTGCGGGAGGCTTGAATATTATTAGTGGCTTTGCTACTACCTACTCAAAGAAAATTATAAAGGAAGTCACAGCAACGATCATAGAGAGATGCTTTGCATACGGTTACAATGATATCAGACCATTTTGTTCCATTGCAGAACAGGGTTTTATGGAGTTAGCTGAAGAGCTCATTAATAATGGTGCATAAGAAGTTGTGTCAGCAAAGGACTTGCTGCCTGACCCCAGGCATGTGTTGATACCAGGGCTGGGGAACCTTTTGTCTATGAAGGCACATTTAAACTTTAGAATATCCTTCAAGGACCATACTCAGTGGCACCACCAGAAATTTTGTGCAGGGTTGGCACCCACAGGCAAGTGGAGTCACAGGTGATTGGTAGTACTTGAAAAGCTTATTATGCATATACAACAGGGGGAGGGGTTGTAACTTGAGGGGGCCAACAATTGTATAAGTGTGGCTTTGGTCCCCCCGGTTTCCCCTTGGTGGTGCCCCTGGCCATTCTAAATTCTTGAAGTATATCACATTAACCTCTGTGATGACTGGAACTGTTTTTCTTTGCCAAGGAATCTGATGTCAGAGGGTAGTGATGATGATGATGATGATGATGATGATGATGATGATGATGATGATGATGTTGCTCACAACTGGTGTTCCAGGTTTGGGTCAGTCAGTCTTGTATAGAACCTAGTCTTAAGAAGAGTCAGTTTTGAAAAGAGCTGGTCAAAGAAGTAGGTTATAGGTTCGCAGCTTCATGATTTCATGGTTTAAGTTGTCAGGAACATCACTGGAGCCACATTAAACAGGCACAGTTGCTACTGTCTTGGACTCAGGTTGGGTTTAGGTGGCACGGTGGAACAGTGGTAACACCTCACAGCTAGAAGGTCCCGGGTTTGATTCCCACCTGGGGTGCTGTGGGTGCTGGGGGAGTGTCTTCCACCAAGCCTTCGGTGCCTGCTGCTCAAAAAAAGGGGTCTTTCTGTGTGGAGTTTGTATCTTCTCCCCACGTTCACCTGGGGTATCCTCCATAAAAAAACCCACTAAAAACATGCAAGAAGATCACCACCTGACCAGTGGTGACAATAAAGGAACTGGTCCCCGGGCGCCAGACGGCTGGCAGCCCATCACTCCTGGTCTGCCGCGGAGAAAGGACTGACCAAGGATGGGTCAAAAGCGTACCTGTAGAAGAATTTCACATAAGCATGGTGTGTGCAGTTTCCCCCGTAACTCTGCATGTTGTGTTGTTTGTGACTAATAAAGGATGTCAGAAAAATGCGGCCTCAGTTGCACTTTAGTCCATTCCAGTTATATTACACTGCCAGGTTTGGGAAACACTCTCGACAGAAAGAACAGATACTATGATTCTTTACATTGTGCATTTATTGCTCCTTCCTTCTTTCAAATGGCCGATTTGTGACAGCACAGACACTGGCTGGTTGTATCTGACAGTATCTGTCTTTATTTCAGAGTCAGTCAGCTCAGTCAGCTTTGTTTTTTTTTTTACCCCACAACAAAAAACATCACTCCCCCAGAGTGCCCTGGAGAAGTAGGGTAAGTTTTTTTTTTTTTTTTTCTGGCATTGATTTCCTCATCAACGTACCTTTTCACATCCTGGCTACACTTAGCCATTTAATCAAAGCAATCTAAAGATGTTTGTGGTGTTGTGTTGAATTGCGCTGTCACAGACTCAGCAAAAATTTAACTTCATGGCCACTGGTTTCACAGCAGTTACTGCGCGTGGTGATTCTGATGTGAATGTCTCGCCATTTTCCACCAACACAGTGTTCTGTTTATTGCATTAGAAGACTCAAACTTAGCGTATGTAACATATTCAAATTAAGCACAGTAAATCAGTGTTGAGAACTGAGCATTTTGAAATTCAAAGCTTTTACATATCATACCTGTCACTGAAAACTGGGGAAATTTTCCAGCACCCTTACCACTGTCCACACACCCCTTAAATTTAGACAACAGTGAATCCTATAATCACCAGTAGGCAACCACTTGTTTTAAAATATCAGTGCAACAAGGAATGGGTTACAGTTTTTCACGGTTCTTAACACACAACAATCAATAATTTGGCACAGTTTGCAAAACCCTCACTTCAAGTACCAATTGCTCGGCCCAATTTGCCACATCTAAACACTCCCTTATTAGACTCTGACTTTCCTTCTTTACACTCTGATGTCAATTACACATCACCTTGTTGTCAAAGCTGTACACACAATGGTCAGTTGTTGCACACACACCCCAATTGAAATCTCAAAGCATCAACCCACAACACACAGTTATGCAAATCTCTGAACACCCAGGTCAGGTGAGCAATTTGCAATCAGGAGAACTGCAGCATAAAAGGGCCTTGAGCCTCTGCTTTGAGCATTGAACAATGGAGAACAACAACCAGAGAAGGAGAGGGGTAAGAGTGAGAGGAGGAAGAGGAGGAGGACGAGGAGGAGGAAGAGGAGGAAGAGTGGGACAAGGAGGAGGAAGAGGAGGACAAGGAGGAGGAAGAGTGGGACAAGGAGGACAAGAAGAAGGAGGAGGAGGAGAAAGGAGGAGGAGAGCAATAATTTCCAATCAGATCCGGGCCACTATTGTTGACCATGTTCTGAATCATGGTCTGAGCATTAGAGAGGCTGGCCTGAGGGTCCAGCCAAACCTCGACGTTTCACCATCGCTGGAATCATCAGGACCTTCAGAGTAGAGAACAGGTACTACAGTAAATCTATTTGCCCTGTGTTCTCTACTGTACAGTAATACTGCATATCACTAGAATACAGTGTGCTGACAGTATCTGTATTTTGCAGGACTAAAGGACAACATTATCGGGGTGGGAGACAACGCATTGTTTTTGAAGAGCAGGAGACAGAAATTGTGAACATGGTGAGGGAAAACAATGCCATCACACTGAAGCAAATCCGAAAGAGGATCCTTGCAGACCACGCAATTTTCCGGAACATACAAACAATAAGTCTCTCAACACTGGACCGCATCCTACGTAGGAATAGCATGCGGATGAAGCAAGTGTACCGTGTGCCATTTGACAGGAACACTGAACGCATAAAGGATCTCCGGCGAGAGTTTGTGCTTGTAAGTTCCACATACAGTATTCAGCACTGACACATACAAGTGTTGTACCTGTAATTCAATATAGTTCCTTTTCTGCAGTGTCTCACTGTATCCCACTGTGCGGCTCTGTGGCCATATTGTAACTTGCATTCTCATTCTGTGTTTCAGCGGATCCAGGAGCATGATACAACTAATGAGCTGTATGAATATATTTTCATTGATGAGGCTGGCTTCAACCTGGTGAAGAGGAGGAGGCGGCGCAGGAACAGAATTGGTCAAAGGGCCATTGTTGAGGTCCCTGGGCAGCGTGGTTTGAACATCACAATGTGTGCAGCCATGAACCATCATGGAATCCTGCATCGCCACGCTAGCCTGGGGGCCTACAATACTGCGCGGCTGATCACATTCCTGGATAGCCTGCATGGCCTTCTGGTGCCACGAGGCGAGATTGTTGACCCGGGGATCCACTATGTAGTAATCTGGGACAATGTCAGCTTCCACAAGACCGCAGTAGTAAGGGAGTGGTTCCAGGACCACCCAGGATTTTCTGTACTTTACCTCCCCCCTTATTCCCCTTTCCTAAGCCCCATCGAGGAATTCTTTTCCGCTTGGAGGTGGAAGGTTTATGAAAGAAACCCCCAGGGCCAGGTCCCACTGCTGCAGGCCATGGAGGAGGCCTGTGGTGACGTCTCTGCTGAGGCCTGTCAAGGCTTCATGAGGCACTCAAGACGATTTTTCCAGAGGTGCCTTGCCAGAGAGACCATCCTCTGTGACGTGGATGAGGCCCTCTGGCCAGATAGAAACAGGAGACTTGATGTTGTCTAATTCCTCCTGTGAAAGGGGAGGAGGGGGGTGGGCGTGTTTGAGGCAAAAGTGTAACCTTTTGACTTTTTTTTTTTTTAAACGTACATTTTCTTGTGCACTGAAACACTGTAAATAAAACAATGATTTGCTGCATACTTGTGTGATATTTTATGTTTGAAGAAGTGGGCCTACACAAACATTTTCCAAAAGGAAAAATGGGTAATTCTCATGAGTCATTGCCATTCACATTGGGTGTTGCATTTCTATAATTGGGTTTTCAATTTTGCACTTCAGTGTGCTGTGAACGTTTGGTAGTGTGCAGCAGTTGCTGAGCTGTTTGTATCAATTGGCTCGTATGTGTGTGTCATTCGAGAATGTGGCTGTGTGTACCAAATGAGAACACGAGTTCCATTTTGTGAACAGTTAAGAGATTTGATTGCAAAGAGTCATCTTGAAAAGGGAGTGTCAGGTTTAGCATTTGTGTGTGAGGTTTTCAGGTTTGTGTGTACAATTTGAAGGAATCCGTTAGTGTTTTGAGAAATGTGTGTTAAGAACTGTGAAAAACTGTAACCAGTTCCTATATTAAGTGACTACAGTTCTGTGGTTAGAATCAGTGGTGGATTTTTGACGTATCCTGTTTTTGTGTTTGCACACATAAAAACATCATGTTCTGGAATACTGTTACATACATACATCATGTAAACATCATCAATGCCGCCAACTAACTGCGCAGGCACAGCTTCAGCCAACACAACAGAAACACAAACAATAGATGGATGTACAGAGAGCAGACGGATTCTACTCTTCTCTGTTCTTCTCCCTGTAGACCAGCAGTTGTTTATGGATGACACCACTACATCTGCCTACAGATGGGAGATTGACCGTGTGGTGACCTGGTGCAGGCAGAAGAACTTAGAGCTCAGTGCTCTAAAGACAGTGGAGGTGTTTGTGGACTTCATGAAGAATCTTCCTCTCTTTCCAAATGGCTGATGGTAAAGAGCAGCATTTGAAAGGAAATAGTCTGCCCCTCGCTATCTGGCTCCAGTCTCTGGCTCCCTCTCCTTGGCTTTCAGCAAAAAGCAGGATCAATTTGCTGTATCTGAATTGTGCTGGTAGGTACTTAAAAACCAAAGGGTGTTTCTGGAAAGGCCTTGACTGATGGTTTCAGAACAGTGTGTTTGAATTTCTCTTGTCTCATCTGGCTATGTGACTTCCAAGACTTCCCAGTTTGTGTCTCCAGCTCAGTATCACAGAGAGGCAAGGTACCGACAGTTTGCGAACACTCATCTGCATGCTTTTTTATCAGCAACTCCAACAGCCTTTGCACTTAAATAAAAAGGTCAGCTGTATGGTAAGGCTTGTCATCACCATGTACACAGCAGATGTGGAAGTTTTGAGAGTGTACTTAACATCAGCTGGTACTTATTATCTGTTGTTTTTTTTGCATTAATTTTTACAGTGGCCATTTTTATGGACTGGTTACTGGTTACGGTTTTGAGTGGTCATTTTGATATTTATTTTGTATTTGTTTTATGTTTAAAGTTTTCCTCACGTGTCATTTTTTTACGTGACTTTTATTTATTTATTTATTTATTTTTGACTTGCTGTCCCTTTGTTGGATTAATTTGCCTGTTTGGACTTTTTACTTTGTTTGTTTGGATTCTCACCTACCTCACCTCCTTGTAAGTCTGGTAAGTATGGGTTATGTTTGCCACATGACTTAAATAAATTTATTACACTGCACCAGCTCTACAGCACAACCTGTTTCATATAACAGTTTATACCCATAAAGTGTTACTCACCGGCTACCACTCATCTCATCTCATCTCATCTCATCTCATCTCATCTCATCTCATCTCATCTCATCTCATCTCATCTTCAACCACTTATCCGGGGTCGGGTAGTGGGGGCAACAGCTTCAGCAGGGGACCCCAAACTTCCCTTTCCTGGGCCACATTAACCAGCTCTGACTAGGGGATCCCGATGCGTTCCCAGGCCAGAGTGGAGAGATATAATCTTTTCGCCTAGTCCTGGGTCTTCCCCGTGGCCTCCTCCCAGCTGGACGTGCTTGGAAGACTTCCCTGGGGAGGCGCCCAGGGGGCATCCTTACCAGATGCCCGAACCACCTCAACTGGCTCCTTTCAACGCAAAGGAGCAGTGGCTCTACTCCGAGTCCCTCACGGACGACTGAGCTTCTCACCCTATCTCTAAGGGAGACGCCAGCTACCCTCCTGAGGAAACCCATTTCGGCCCCTTGTACCCATGATGTAGTTCTTTCAGTCATGATCCAGCCCTCATGACCACAGGTGAGAGCCGGAACTAAGATTGGCTGGTAGCTCGAGAGCTTTTCCTTCTGGCTCAGCTCTCATTTCATCACAATGGTGCGGTAGAGCGAACGCAATACCGCCCCCGCTGCCCCGATTCTCTGACCAATCTCACGTTCCATTGTCCCATCATTTGTGAACAAGATCCCGAGGTACTTGAACTCCTTCACTTGGGGCAAGGACTCATTCCCTACCCGAAGTAGCTACCACTTATCTGTCTACTATATTTCATATTTAATGTTATATATCATATTCCTTATTTTAGCTGCTGCAGTATTTACATATATTCTAATTAGATTTTGTTCCATTATTTTACTTATATTTATACATATCTGTGAGAGCACTGTTAGAGGGAGAGCTAAAGAATTTCATTGTCAATGACTTGTTCACTGCATTGTTGTGCATATAACAATAAAGAACATGGAACACTCACTGTAGAAAACCACAAAAAAATATCACAAATAACACATACCAATTGAATCTAACATATTTCTCAGTCCAGGTATATTCCTTATATGAAAGCTAATTGACAATGGCTGCTGACGTGACATTGTTTTATTAAAGGACCCCATTGTCAGCAACAAACAGGATATTAGTATAACCAAATGGTATTCCATGGTGCCATATGACTGCAGTAAAAAGTTTTGACCACTAATACCCTGATGTGGCCCAAAACTATCAATTAATACTTGTGGAGTCCTGGCACTCTTTCATGGAGCCAAGAGGCTCTCTGTCTGTTTCTCTCTGTACAGGAACATTTTGCCTTTTAGCATGTGAATGCCAGCATAAAGCAGATGTCACTAAAGCAGTCCCTCAGTTGGCAAGGCTGATGAACACTAATGGAAGTGGTTACCTCACCAGGAAAATGGGCCACTCGGTGTTAGTATGGTCCATTTGTAAAGAGAGCAAGCAGGTGGATTGACTTCACTCAGGGGAGCGCTGAATAGTTACTCCCTTGGACTGACCCTGTGGTGCACTAGGCAGACGGAGCATCCTAAAATACCAACAGGAAATTTTAGACCTGCTTTAACATCACTCCTGTTTTGTCTTTTACACTTTGAATATTAAAGATGACAGTTTTGACAATTTGACTATTTCACATTTATGAAACTGCTTTGCTACACGAGTCATGCTTATTTACTCATATTAACATAATCAAGTCTTCTATGAGTAACCAACTGTACCTTTCAGTTGCATCATATAACTTAACTCTTTAAATAAGATAAAACTTTATTAATGCACTGCTGTAGAAATTTGGATGTTACAGACGGCAAGCAATAATAACAGGAGTAAAAAGGAGACATGGAAGGAAATATATTACAAAATAAAAAAATCAACTATATGTACATTTATATAATGTATGTATGTGAAGTTGACGCATGACAAAACATACTGGTTCAACAATGTTAAATAGGCCTTTTTGGTGCATCTCTGAACCTGAAAAGAATCTAAACTCTCAGCCTGAGAGAATATTTATTTTCCATGCATGTGGAAATTAGTCTTAGACCTCACAGTGGCTTAGGACAATAGTTCTGAAAGTGGTTAGTGTGGCACCCTGGTGTGGCTTGCAAAGAGTGCCACAAGGTAAATCATATTTTTTTTACTTTTACTGTGTGTCTTTCATGTCATGTCACAACATTAAATAAACAATGGTTCTATGCTGCGTTTTCAAGGATATCAAAACAGAAGAACAAAAAAACATCATATACTGTATGTGTGATCTGGCTGTCTCATTCCTGGTTTATGTACATAAAAGACAAAATGCCTGCCAATTGATTCAGACCTGCAGGCTGTGCTCTCTCTCCCATGGCTCTCAGCAACATTAACATTAAAGTGCCTGCAACATTTTGTTTTGCTTTTTTTGTTTGTCCTAGTACAACTCAAGTATATGTGCATTATAATTTCGATGAAAGTTAGAGAAATACATTTGACATATAAGTGTATTTAATTGTATTCATTGTTTATTTTGAGTGAATCTGCAGAACACGTGTTGACTTTTATTGTGAATAATGGGCCTATATTGTTTAACTTTATATAATTTCAAATCTAAAACTTAAAACCAATCTGCATATTATTTGCATTTTATATTAGATGTTGGGTGCTGTGGTCTAAATATGCTTGGGAACCACTGGAGCTCACAGGGGACATGGCATTTGGAATGGAGACCCATTGAAATGTTTTTGGCCAACCCAGGCATCCTGACATACCTCTCAGAGAAACATTGTAGTGTAAAGGATTATTTTCTTTTCCAGCTTGAGCTTCGAATTTTGAGGCTGCCACTACAGTCTGCCTGTTATCTTGCCGGCCATCTTTATACTCTTTGCCCTCCAACTGGACACTCCTCTTCACAAATTTCCTTACTGAAAAGTGCTTTTTTCTCCTATGCCTTGTTTTTCAAATCAACCACTTTGATGACTAGACCCAGGTTGTCTCTGCCTCTCTCACCCACAGTGACAGCCATAATGGAACCCAGTAGTGGAAATTCAGGCTTGCGTTCTACTGTAGCCTGTATTGATTGAGACAGGCAGTGAGGACCAGAGGGCGTCATCTCCTTGTTGTGGGAGTGACTGACTCTAATTGTCTGAACATTTCATTCACCTACCTTCAATAAAGACTGCATTGAGTCAAAAGGGGCTTAATTCCTACTCACAGTTAGTCTCTGTACAGAACTCTAGCACAAGCTGTAAAGCCTGTCTCTCAATGATCATGTCTTTGATCCTTAGCTAATGTCTTTTAGAGTTACAGAATGAGCATTCTTATCTAAAACCATGAGTCCTGTGAGCAACAGATTCATTGTGCGGCCTTCATTCTTGATGCATTTCTACAAGAGCAGTATTTCCGTTTGGTTTGATCAAGTGATCAAGTTTCACCAGTGCAGAATACCATTGTTCATCACTACAGACCTGTCAGATCTTTATTACCATGTCTTTGAACAACATTACTTTGTTGTTATTGTACCTCTCAGGGAGTAGCCTTTGACAACAAGTAACAGCAAGGTAAACCCCTGCTCATGTACCTTTTCCAATTGTGAGGAGTGTTGAGCGTGCCATATGGAACAAAGTTATGTTTATTTTTGTGTCTTGACAACCTTGTTTCATAACCATGGCCATGAAACCCATTTCTCCAGGCCACGTGTAGGGGAACGTCCACTATTAGTCATTAGTCATTTGGGCCTCTCACTCACTGTCTGTTTGTGTAAATGATTTAAAGATGTTTGCTGGGCTGTTTCTTTAATACTTTAATGCATTTTGAATGTGACATTTCTTTTCCATTTTGAACCCACCCCCAATATGAGTTGGATCAACCAATCAGCTTGCTTGACCCTCAGATCAACATGATGCATCGCTGTGATGGAGAAACCTCTAACTCTCCATTCATCCATTTTCTTCTGCTCATTTGGGGTAGGGTTGTGGCGGCAGCAGCTTCAGCATGGTATTCCATATGCCCTTCTCCCCAGCAATGTTTTCAAGCTCCTTTTGCTTGATCCTGAGGTGTTTCCAGGCCAGATGACATATAGAATCACTGCATGAAAAACCACATTTACGACCAGTAAACCCCCGCGAAGTTTGTTGATTATCTGCAATTTACGGCCAGTTTACAGGGAAGTTAGCCCGCTCAAAATATCATCCGAAACGGACCATCTGTTGGTGGGAGGTGTGGTTATTTGCGCCATTGCGAAGGTGCAAATAGCTCTAATTAGCACATGAATGCTACCGACGTTGATCTACTCAGGCTGGCCTGCTGGCTTCACAAACAACCATTGGATGATTCCACAGGCATTTTAAATGGAAACCCTCATGTGATTGGATAGCAACTCTGCTGTTATTGGTCATCTGTGCACCACAAAAAAAAAAAAAAAAATTGATGATTTGACGATGCACCTTCTGAAAACTACACTACCACACAGTAGAACACAAAGAGCACAGTTGACAGAAACATTTTGAAAAAGTCTTTAATGAAATTGTGGCAAACACACATCAACAAGGATCAACTAAATAAAATCAGTGACTACTGGGGAAAAAAAAGAAAGGAAATGTGTGGAGGGGTTCACTGATAAGAGTCTCTGGGTTGAGCCATGCCATTGGTCCATGGTGCATGAAAAAAAGAGTCTAAGGCCTCTGGAAATGCTTCTTTGCTGCCTCTGGGTCATACTGAGTTGGCGCCTGATGCTTTGACGGGGACTCCATGCGAAGCCTCTTGCGGTGTGTTGCCACATACTTTGGGTCGCTCTCCAGCCGCTCTTGAAGTGTCTGGCAGAGTTGGGAGACTGCGGAAAGATGGAGGCTTTACGATCCACCCAACTTACCCTTTCGCTGTGTCACCCTCCTCATCGGACATCATCTCAGCAGTGACCCCCTGCCAAAAATCAATTTCCTGCTGGCTGGCTGGCTAGGACACTCCTTCTTGCTTCCAGCAGCTGTAAATACAGGTATTAATATAATATTAGTACTGCTAAGAAACAATAACACATGATAACATATGTGACCATCTTTGTCAAAAACAATGCAGCTAATAAATAAAATTCAGTCCATTTTTACATTGTTGTGAAAATAAAGCGGTATTCATGTAACTCTTACCCGCTTCCTTCTCTGTCTGCTGCGAGCTGAAATCTTCACAGTTGCTGCCTGACCTGAAAGAGCTGGCTGGGCATACCTGAAGCTCCTCTGCAACGTCTCGTAATATGTTATAATATGTTAATATTCAAATGTATGGACACACTGTTGAAGCTGCTATGTTGATTAAGTGGATGTGATTCTTCCTCTGGACGGTGGCGCAGCAGGTAGTGCAGCAGGTAGTGCACGTGCCTCACAGCAAGAAGGTCGCCGGTTTGATCCCCGGGTAGGGCATGGCCTTTCTGTGTGAAGTTTGCATGTTCTTCCCGTGCATGCGTGGGTTCTGTCTGGCTACTCCAGCTTCCTCCCACCAAATTAGTTTAATTGGTGACTCTAAAATTGTCCTTAGGTGTGAGTGTGAGCATGAATGGTTGTTTGTTTGTATATGTTGCCCTGCAATCGGCTGGTGACCGGTTCAGGGTGTATCCCGCCTCTCACCCACCCACCCATAGGCTCCAGTCCACTCGCAACCCTGGAAAGGGATGGATGGATGGATTCTTGTTTTATCTGGACAACCTCATCTACATGACCTGCTCCATCGTTGGAATTACCTGTTTGACAGTTGTGTTCTGCCCAGTTATTGGCACAGAGCAAATACAAAGGTTAAAGTTGGAGGAAGAATACTGATATAGGCAATAAGGTCCACACAGAGGTAGTGATACAAACATATACATATACTTGTGTGTGTGTCTGCAGTATTTATGCGTTTCTGCCTTGTATTTGTGCCTCGGGCTCTTGTTGCTTTTATTCTTTCTGCTGTGTGCATTTGTCTGTGTTCCCTTCTGCCTTTATGTCTACTGCTTTGTTTTTCTGACCTGTGCGTGTGTGTGTGTGTGTGTGTGTGTGTGTGTGTGTGTGTGTGTGTGTGTGTGTGTGTGTGTGTGTGTGCGTGCGCAGAGGAGAGTGGGCCTTGTGGAGTGGAGCTGGCCAATGTAGTGTGGAAAGAGCTGCAGTCAATGCTGTGGAGTCAATGACCCCTGAGCCAGTGGGAAACCTTACAGGAAAAAAAAAAACTCCACAAGTACCCCCAACATCCACTGGGCACTGCTGGAGGCTGCTGCCCCTCCACACTCCACTCATCCTGCTCACCTCCCAGCTCTGCTGCTGGGACTAAAATCAGTCACTTCAGGTGAAGCATGCTATAGGTATTCAACAACTTCGTTGTATGTTTCATCATCATTTTTATCTTAAAGTTTAGACTTTAAAATTTAGATGGAATATTATTTTAATATAATTTAAGTGTTTTATTTTAATAATTTTACTCAACTACTCTGTAATAAAATGATATAAACAATTGCTTTGTAACTTTAGATGAATATAGTAAAGCTGATTACATGCAGTTCTGGTATTCTAATCCTTTACTTAAAAGGCCAATTCCTTAAATTACACTAACTTGAGTATCACAAATAAAATTACATTCCTCTCCATTGTGACCCACAGAAAAGTGGACAATATTGCAGAACCAAGATTTGGTTCAATAATGATTTTTATTTTCATTTTTTTTAATAACATCCTCTGTATTAACCTGCTGAAAAATTGCATGTGTGTGACCGGTGAGTCAGGTTGTACCTATTGATTACTTGTGTTTCGCACAATATAAAAGGCAGCAAAACTGTTATCTGTCATCCCACAACCCGTGAACAGTGTAGGAGGGTCATAGCGGGCTCTGCCTGTGCTCATAGAACTGGTGTTAAAATGTCGTAACGTTTGATATTACGGGTTCACAGGCTTAGACACTCACACCAAATCTTCATCAGTCCTGAGTCATCCCAGCCAACATAGACCCTGAAAAGGAGCCTGACATGTCCAAGAAATGACACAGTATGAACAGACCATGACGCTGCTCTGCATATCTCCATCCATCCATCCATCCATCCATTTTCTATACCGCCTATCCCTTTCGGGGTTGCGGGGGGGCTGGAGCCTGTCCCAGCTGTCAACGGGCGAGAGGCGGGGTACACCCTGGACCGGTCAGTGCATATCTCCTCGACACTGATTCTACTAAATAGTACAGGATAGGGCCTTCCCAGCAACTCCATTGCCAAGGCACACAAAGAGCTGTTCAGTGCATCTGATGGGGGCCGTGCTTTCAACATAACTTGCTGTAGCAGGATAAGCGTTTTATCTCATTTTTCCCCTCGCTCTTTTTGTTTACATTTGGTTACTATGGTTTCCGTTCCTCATTTCTGTTACACATTGAGGCGAGCTGTTATAAAAGCAGTAGTCTGCCCACCATTTCTTCGTTTTGTCTGAGTACTTTGAAACTCTGAACGACGTCTCATGCCCTGAGTAACCACGAACCTGTGTGCCTTATGTCTGACAAGAGTAATTCCATAATTGAAATTCCCAGGGTGGCGAGCTCTTTAGTAATATTAGTTGCATATATCCTTCTTTTTACCACCTCCTCACCACAAACTTGACGTTGTTGGCAGGATGATACTGTAGAAGTAAGGCAGAGACATGTGTTCCGTTGTTCTCTCTTTCTTTTCTTCTTGGCATTGAAACAAAGCAGTAACGGTTCTTTAATAAAATCTGCACTCATGGAGGAGAAATTGCAAGAGCAATGAGATCTGGTTGCACAGTTAAAAGCTGACAATGAGAGGTTATGTCAAGAGCAGGCCCCTGTTGGACCCGCCCCTAGTGCCACACCTTCAACCTCATCAGCAGTGCCTACTGCCACTGCCAGTGTCCCTGCTGCAGAGAGGTTAGTGTTTGTACCTTGCGACAGGAAGTGCCCCATGTTCAGGGAAGATCGGGGATAGCGCTGGGTGAATGGATTGAGGAAGTGCAGGCATGTATGAGGGCTCGTCATTTATCCGTAGCCGATCAGGCTTTCTTTCTCTTCAATCATTTAGAGGGTGAAGCACGTGAAGAGATCAAATATCGCTCTAGTGTAGAGCGTGGGGATCCAGCAAGGATTATGGAGTCCAGGGTGCTCACCTGGACTCTGTCGTCTGAAATGAGTGAAATAAAGGAAATGATGAGGCAGCAGCAGGGATAGCTTATTCGCTAACTCAAACCATTGCTTTAATGCAGCGTCCTCTTCCACACAGTCGTTCAGCACAGCGTGGGTCTGTAATATGTAGATGCTGTCAGCGACCTGGTCATTTTGCTAGGGAATGTGATGGTGTGCGTGCTCCCCCTCGTACTCAGTTCTCCTCACAAGCTCCACGGCCTTCAGCTAGGCAGCCAGAATCCGCCCCGGCTCCAGAAAACTAGCACCCACTGAACTGCAGAGCCACAATTTGGGTGGGGCCTCTACTGGTTCAAATGCTGTGCAAGGTGAATTGGCTGATGCGTCAAAACTGGTTTCGTCTTGTCCCCATTTGGAGGTTGACATGGGTGGAGTTAAGGTGCCATGTTTGGTTGATACTGGTTCTATGGTTTCCACTGTTACAGAGAGCTTTTTCTGCAAGCATTTTGAACCATGGGGTCAAGAGTGCCTTAAATCATGTAACTGGTTGCAGCTTAGGGCAGCTAATGCTTGAATATCCCTTTCCTTGGTTACCTGAAGCTAGATGTTGAGGTGTGTGGCAAGTTGATTTCACAGTGCGGTGTCTTGGTAGTGGTGTGATGAAAATAGTAGCAGTTACATGCTCAGAGTGGTTTTCTGATGCCACAATGTTGTTCGAATCCCTGGACTCTGGCTAACCTGCTGGCTTGCTGGCTTCTCCATCTTTGGTTAGGGTGGCTAGGAGTACAGCATACATACACATTGTCAATGTTGGTTCCATCAAGGTACTGCTATACCCACGCACTGCTGTTGGCACTCTGGAACAGGTGAATGATGTGAGCTTACCTGCAGGAGTTACAGAGATTCCATCCACTGTAGCCACCATAGCATCCCATGATGAGTGAGAAATTCAGAGAGTATCTGTTGTGCCACATTGCATTGCATTGTTTACATGGACAATATTCCACTCAGTCACTTGCTCAAAGCTTGGTGCTGCAGAACAGAGCTGTGCAGCCCAACTGGCCTTGTTTGACTTTGAGGTGAAGTATCAATCTGGCAGAAGCAACCGAAATGCAGACGCTTTGTCCCGTCAGCACTCTCCTGGTCCATCAGAATTGGAAGCCATGCTCCCTGGTACCTCGCTTCCCAAATCCCTCCAGGAGGCCCTGAAAATGGAAAAGGCTGTGGTAACTCAAGCAACTGTGACTGTTGCTTGCCTCACCAAACGCCTTCAGATATCCGTGCCCTTCAACAGGCTGACCCGGTCATCCAGGGAGTCCGGAGGTACTGGGACCAGGGGCCGCATCCCAGCTATGGAGAGCGGCAGCAACTTTCCTTACCTGGGCTCATTCTACTGCGTCAGTGGAGCCGGTTCGTGGAGAGGGATGGGATCCTGTATTGGCAGATCTTCTGCCCTGACAGTGCTGAGCCGATGTTGGAAGGTGTGGAACAGACTCTAGCTCTTCAATGATCCAGATGCTATTGGCCAGGTATGTCCACAGAGGTTGAACAGTGGTGCTAGGCATGCGAGCGGTGTCAGTTCGCCAACCCCCCGCCAGAACCACATGGGACATGGCAACACACATACTGAGCACAGCAGATGTAATTTTGCCCCCCATATGGGGTGAAAGGCAAAAAAAACAAAGAAACAGCTGTATTAATCTCAAACTGAAAGAAGTCCTTATGATCTTGAGGACAAACTTCTTTTTTTTAAAAAAAACGTTGATGTAGTTCCCTTTTGTCCCTGTAACATATGATGTTCAGCTAGTGAAATAAGCCACTGATTTAGCTCGGAGGAAAGGCAGGCCACAGCTAGTTGCGGCAGAGGTCCCTGCACACTCAAATAATCACACAAACAAAAAAAGAAATGCAAGAAACCAAATAGAATATCTATGTACAAATTAACTAGTAACTCAAATCAAACCGAAAGGAAAAAAAGGAAAAAAAACAAAAGACATGCACCCATGCAGGAGTTTGGCAGGCCCCTACCTACAACGGCTGTGATAAAACCTAAATCCTGAAACCACGACCTGAATCAGCTGAGTACACTTCAACTACCACACTGAGGTAAAGAGAGACATCTACATAATCAAGCAGAACGGTAGAGCAATTCAACCACGAGGCACACGAGGCAGAGACCAGAGAGGCAACAAAAAAACGAGAGGACAAAAAGGGAAAAGAGGCAAGGCAGAGCAAACAGCTTACAGTTTTTCTCAAATGCTAAAACACATTTCACAAACGTTTCCTCTATGTTCCCCAATGTCTAAACACAACACCCTTTTCTAAAGCTACATAAACACAACCACACCTTCTCACTGCAAAACTCAAACTTTCACACCAAAAGAGCAGCTCGAAGCTTTCAAAAATGTAAACACTATACACATCATTACACACTACAGCAAAACAATTGAAAACACAATGCTCAATTTGTGAGAAGGTTCTTTGTTTCATAACTGCCAATACATATTTTTAGAAACTTTACAGTAACGGATCTTCTTAGATCTCTGTAGAGGATTAGGCATTTAGATTTGTGAGTTTCATATGAAGAGTATAAATCTATAGAAAATACTGCATATACACTACTGTAACACAACTCAATGCAAAAACAGAATCTATTGCACACAACAGTACTCTTGAAAACATGTTCAGGGTGTGAAGTTTTTTTATTTACTTTATTCACACCACAATCATCATGTCGCTGAGCTGCATCGGGCCACATCACCTCATCCACATCGCAGGCTATATTCTCTCTTGCCAGGCACTGTGGGAAAAACCCCCTGGAATGGCGAATCCATCCTTGGAAGGCCTCCACTGGGATGTCAACACAGGCCAGCTCCATTGCCCTTAGGAGGTTCTCTCTAGTGTATGGTTGTCTGTCATAAACCTTCCATCTCCACGATGAGAAGAACTCCTCTATAGGGTTCAGGAAAGGGGAGTAGGGTGGCAGACAGACGTTTAAAAACTGGTTACTGTTGGTGGTGAACCACTCCCTGATTTGGTTTGTTCTGTGGAAGCGGACATTGTCCCAAATGATCACATAAATGGGATGTGCGGGCCCAGGATGGTGTTGTTGGCGGTCCAGGAGGATGTCTCTTAGCTCCTCTAGGAAGGTGAGGAGACGTTGGGTGTTGTAAGACCCAAGGACAGCATGCCGGTGGACAAGCCCCTCCGAACCCATGGCCGCACAAAGAGTAATATTACCCCCCCGTTGGCCAGGAACCTCAGTGATGGCTCTTTGGCCAATGATGTTACGGCCTCTTTGCCTCATGAGGTCTGGCCATCGCGTCCAACTGTAATATCCTCTGTGAAAATGTGAAAGTGCACAGGTGTTCAGAACAACAGTCAATCAGGTAGCACAGTATTGTCCAGAAGTAATGTAGGCCACTGAGCAACACAGTATGTCCACTAACTGTACTGTGAACATGGATGTATACTTACTTGCACATACTCGTAACGTAGGTCTTTGTGTCGCGCAGAGTTGCGCTCAAAGGGAACCCTATAGACCTGTTTCATCCACATCTTTTGGCACCGGAGAACTCGGTCTACTGTGGCCAAGCTGACATCTCTGTCAATGCTCTCAAAGTTGACATTATCGGCAATGACTTTGTCTCTGATCTCCCGGAGTCTGATGAGGGTTTCTTGTGCCGCTGTAAATATGGCAACCCTCCCACCTCTATATGGCATTCTTTCAATTCTAAAGACAGAAACACGTGTTGTCAATTGACATGTTTTACAATAACAACTGATTTGAAACCAATAGACTACTTTCACAGGCTTGTAAAACTGTATTGTGACAAAGAAAGCAATAGAGTACAATACCTGTTGTGTTGTCTGAATGCCCTGATAATGTTGGCCACAGTAAACCTACTCAGGTTTGGACGGACTCTTAGTCCTGCTTCAGCCATTGTCATGCCACGGACAATGACATGGTCAATGACTGTTGCTCGCATCTCGTCCGTAATGATGGTGCGAGGTTGTCTTGCTCTTCCTCCTGGACCTTCTCCTCTTCCTCGTTGGCCTGCTCCTCTTCCTCCTCTGATTTGAACTCCTCTTCCTCGTTGGCCTGCTCCTCTTCTTCCATGGCCAGCTCCTCTCCCTCCTTGAATTCCTCTTCCCCTGACTCTGCCTTCATCCATTGTGTTTGTTTGGAATCTTCAGCAAACTGTGCACTCTGAACTTGCTTTTATACATGTGGTCACAGCATTAGCAACAGGTGTCTTCAATTTTGAGTCGTTGTGTGTAATGAATGACGCCAGGTGTGTTCATTGTGTTCAAATATTGCTGACTGTGGCAAGCATTTTGCATCACATGAGCTTTCATTTGAGAATATCGGCAGAGTTCCTTTGCAACTTGTGTTTTAGCAAGGAAAAATGTGTTTTATGAGAACGGAGGATTGTGTTTTGTGAATTGTGTCTTCATGTGAAATGTGTTTATGATATTGACAAATGATGGCTAGATTTAGTAAATGTGTTTAGACAACAGAGGCCTGTACCATAAAGCTGGATTACGGCTTAGCGAGATAACTTCAGGCTTAACCCTGGCTTTTTGGTACCATAAAGGTGGCTTACTTTCTATCGGGCTACATTGCCGTGGTAACCTATGCTGAACACCTAACCTGCTCCAGAGCAGGATAAGCTCAGGATAAGAGCTCAGCAGGTATAAAAGCCCCACCTACTGACCAATCAGTTCTCTTGGAAAATGGCCTGTCCGGTTTATGAGAACCCGGTGGATCTTGGTGCACAGCTTGTGCGAGAGAATATTTAGAGATCGCTGTAATCCGTTCAAATTGTCTGAACAATCACTGTGTGAAAGGTACAGGTTTTCGGGAGAGGGGTTACAATACATCTTTCAGATGCTGGAGCCTTACATCAGTAATGTAACGCACCGCAACCACGCGCTGACAGTCCCGCAGACAGTGTGCATTGCACTGAGGTTTTTTGCCACAGGTAATATATTTCTTAGTGATGTTTGTAATTATTATGATGTCTTTAAATCCCTCATTGGATGGGTTACAAGCAAGCCACGGATAAAATGCCATTAATCAATTATTTGTTTAAGTAAATCATGGATTGATTCATTCATTCATAGGTACTTTTATGTATTCTGTTGGCGATGCTGAAAACCTCGGGAAAAACACAGTATGTAGAGCTATTCATAAAGTCGCGGGGGCCCTGACTGAGCTTGTCGATGCATTCCTGGTGTTTCCCGGCCACCTGCCCACGCAATGCATCAAAGAGGGCTTTCATGACATCGCAGGTAAGCAAGGTTGATGTGTAATTTGCATAATGTAGACTAAGCCCTGGGATGTTTGCCGTTGTATATTGTATTGTATATAGCCTCCAACATGTAGGCCTACATATACATATGCTACATGTATAAGATATAGTAAGCGTACTGACCACTTTGAAATATATTTTTATACTTATGTTTGATTTGCTCCCATGTTCTCTTTGCTCCACTCGGGTTGCATCTGAAATAATAAGGCTACAATCACATGCCATAACGAAAAATTTCATACACACATACATTTATGGAACACACAAATGTTACTGTAGTCAGATATACAAGTGCAGTCATAGTGGGGAAGTAATATTATAATGGCACTAACTTACGCATTGACACAGTCGGCGATCTTTTGCCAGCAATCCTTGTGCCGTTTGGCAGCTGCAACTGTGTTGCTTTTTGCCTGGATTATTGATTTGTATTCCTCGTATTTATTAATTATTATTGTTTGCTCCTCCGTAGAAAAATATACGGCTCGGGCTGATTTTTCCATGTTTGCGATTGGTCGCATGCAGCAAACTCCGCCCTTTTTATGTGAGCGCGCACAGATCTAGATTGGACAAGCCTGAATTGAATTAGTGAGTTGATAGCCAGCTTTATGGTACCGAAAATCCGGAGGGTGGATGTCTCGTTAAGTGAAGCCCGATAAAGTAAGAGGAAGCCCGGCTAGGTTAATCAAGCTTTATGGTACAGGCCTCTGGTCATTTGGTTTAGAGGATTGGCTTTTGTGTTTTAGCATTTGAGAAAAACTGTAATTTGAATAACACAGCAACCTGATGATGTGCTTGAATAATGTGTGAATAACACACCTGCAGGTGAATAACACACCCATGGGTGAATAACACACCTTTGGGTGCATGAATAAAGTGTTGACTGTGATGCTAATGTGCCTGTTAGCATGACCCATGATCTGAAACAGTGTTTTCATTGTTTTCCTTTTTCAGAATTGGCAAAAACACTCTGACTGACATAATCAAACACAGACTGATCCATCCCACTGCACCACAGAGTGACAGAATTAATTTTATTTTATTTAATATTAGAAATAAGTATCTACATTTGCTTCTAAACAACTCTTAATTATATTACCTTTCCTGTTTTTCATTTTTATTCAGGCTCTTTTTGTAACAAAAGAATTTCCATTTCCATTTGATAACCATTGTTCAAACTACTACAAATACCAGATGTCACTGATAGCTAGACCAGTAGGGGGTTGGACTTATGTAAATGAGATGCAATGAGCAGCACTGTGTTACCTGCCTCTCCTAGTAGGTGAAAATCTTTCAGGCTGGATTTCTCACTACAGTAGTTTGAGAAGTGTCTACATTCAAGTGGCCACATCTTCCTCAAATATTTTCTGATTTCCACGTGTTACACATCATTGGAAAGCTTAGAAACTACACTTTCAGAATCTGTAAATAAATCAAAATGCCCCCTGGGAGACTGTTGCTGGTTTTCTTGTGCCTGGTCACAAATACTGACAAGGGTGCTTAGCAATTCTCTGGTTTGGTCATTGGCACACAGCAAGGCAGAGGATATGACTACTGTTTGAAACCCTCATGCTTACATACTGTGTATGCAGGTGAGTATTGATTGCTTGATTGAGCACAGCTGTGCTCAGGAGGAGTGGAGGCTGGGCCCAACCTGCTAGCCACACCCTGCAGTGACACAGACTCAGACTGACAGTCAGGAGAGAGACAGACAGGAGACAAGAGGAGGGGAAAACACACAAGCACAAAAGGGGAAAAAGGAAGGGAGACTGCAGATCTCCACAGTTGTTGTCACTTTGAAAAGAGGTACCAAATCATGTTGTTGCTGTTTGAGATACCTCAGTCAATAAAGACATTATATTATATTCAAAGAAACTGGAACACAGCTGCACAGAGTTAAGGTATTTATTGACTCAGTAAAACACAGGATTAAGATCAGTGTACTGAGCTAAAAAAAAAAAAAAAAAAAAAAAAAAAAAGGAAGGAAGACAACCACTTCAAAGATAACAAAAATGTAATAAATAACAGGTAAAAAAAAAAAAAAAAGACACCATAAATGACTGTCCTTAAAATTGGCTATGCCAAAGTCCAAATACCGATACAGGCACTGAAATTGTTTGGGATATGGGAATGTTCTACTTACAGTAGGTTAGGATGATAGCATGGAGGGAGCTCTGTGTTGCTGTTGTACTGTTGGACACGTCTAGTGTCGGTCTGACAGCATCCTCGTACGTGGTCTCACGTCCTCTCCATGCTCGAACTGCAGGGCCGCTGCGGAGAAGAACAAGCACCCTTAATCGTGGGCACACACTATCAGGGTTCACACAGGTTCATTCAGCTTGGTCACCCCTTTCTACTTAGCTTTTAGTAGGCATTAAACCAAGTCTTGTGTGTCTCCCCTCTGGCTCATCCACAGCCGTCTGTCCGGTACTACCGCTGTCCCAGCGAAGCGGAAGTATGAGTTGCAGAACACAGTTCTGCCTTATATATAAGAAGTTTGGCAAATGTAGTGCCAAAGGAAAGGGCTGTCTGATGGTTAGGTAAAGCGCTGAAGACATTGCAAATATAACATGCACTTAAACTGATATTGATTATTTTAGGTGGCCCTGCTTTGTGAAAAAAATATTTTTTGCTGCTGGGTTAGGCACAGCAGTACATTGCTCTGCTCCCATGGAGGTACTCCTGTCTGCTTCGCCAAACTGGGGGCATGGCCACCTACTGTTGGTAATACTGATTATTGATAAGTAGCTTAAAAAACTAGAACTATCCCTTGAGAATTCAGGAAGGTAAAACATAATATAGTAACTTTTTATATTTTACAAGAACACAAAAGGACTACTTTCCACAGCAATGATATACACAGTTATTTGTTACTATTGCCCTTGGAGAGAGTGAGACATTGGTGGCTGCTGATGGGAAATGAAACAGAAAGGGAGAGCTGGAGATGATGTGTGTCATGCTGGTTGATCTATCCCTCCCTCCAGGCGTGTGGAGTACCACAGGGATTACCCCCCCCCCCCCCCCCTTCATAAACAGAATCACACATTCACCATCTCGAAGTCCTCTCTTACAGCTGTGTCCATGTTGATGCAGGGAGTGCTGAAAAAATACCAAAACTCAGCAGCAGAAAGGAAAAATCAATATGGAACCATACTGTCAGATACTATTGGGGAAAAATAGATAATTTAATTAATTATTAAAGCAATTATTCAGTGAAGATACTGTGAACAGAAGAGTGAACACAGTGTCAAAGCAGCGACTTTAATTGCAAGCTAAGCCCGTGAGCTAAGATCATTCATTAATAGGCTTGCCACCTTTTTGTGAAAAAAGGGACACTTGACCAAATGTTTGGGGCGGAGGGCTCAGGCATTATTACCAGTTCAGACTAACCAAATTAACATGGAATTCAGACATAGGAGACAGAAACAAAGTCATGTTAATACATTTAATCGTTCAAGGGTCAAAATCTCACACACACAATGCTGACTGCTAAGCAAACCAGGGTAGATGTAGGCCTGCACCAGCTGATAATTTTGATGAGTCACCCCTGCCGTGAGACATCTGAGTTCAGCAGCCATGCCAACACACTAGAACACAGAGAGAGACATCACAGCCGTGTTTCACTCCATGGTACACACTGGTAAGCTCTGCCACTGCAATCTTGTCTTCTTCTGGTGAACATTCTTTGGTCATAAAAGTTGCAATGGCTGCCTGTTTTTGTTTGTTTGATACCACAACTTGATGCTTTTTTGTTTTCGCATGGATTTCCAAAGCGTTTTTTCCTTCATATTTTACAGAGATTTTTGCCGGACACAAAACACAAGTGGCGGAAAAATGGTCTTCCTGGGTTGGCTGTACCCATTCAAACTCTGAAAGTGTCGCCCAGTGAGGATTGTAACGAGTATATCGTTTTTTTCGTGCCGATGGCTTACATGAATTTGCTCCTTCTCCTTCCTCGTCAGTCGTCTCTCCTCCCATTTCAAATTAAAACGCCAAAACCTGGTGAAAAGAAGACGGACGCCTGGTAATTCAGCTTGTTCTGTCTCTCTTCCGTCAAGTTTCCCTCCCTGCTTGGCTTGCGTGAGCCGCTTTCAGCGCTGGGGTGCGTGCGTGTGACGTACGCATAGACAGGAAGCAAACAGAGACAATTTTAAATAACCACAGAAGCACAGGGGACCTTTCTAGACTACAGAATGAAGGAAATCAAATTAGGCTTTTGCATTTTCCCTAAAAAACGGGACAAATTGTGTTCCGGGAGAGATTTTTTTTTCCCCGGGACAGCTGGTAAAAAAAGAGAACAATTCTGGGAAAAACGGGACAGGCGGCAACTCTATTCATTAAACTTCCTTGGAGTTGTCTGACTATTCAAGTCTATGGACTATTCAAGATTGTAGATGGAAGCAAACAAGCTGTCATTACTGGACAATAGAACCACCACTTTTGACCAGCTTTTGACAAGAAATACTGTTTGTGTTTTTGTGTGATTCTGTTTTAAAAATTAGGCCAGTTTTACAAGATAGCTAAAGGTTTTTCAACTGTAAGTCACCAAAGCTACACTGTCTGCACTGTACTGTATCAGCTGCTCCAACATTCATCTTGCCCCTGGACAGTCAGTTATAAGCTAGGCACTGGCTGCATGGCACTGCATGAAATGCAGATTCAGCACTATTGGCTAATGTAAACGGGAATATCTACCTTTTTACAAGAACCACTCAACTATGTGAAATAGTACACTGCTAGCTTCCAGTACACATGGTTGGACTGGAAGAAAAATTTATGACACACAGCCTTTCATACCAACAAAAGCCAGTTTGACGAACCATGGAAGTGGTGTTCTTGCTGCATTTGGGTCCTGGTACACTGACTGATTCAGCTAATGTTAACAGGAGTGCTAATAGTACAACTAACCAATTAACTAGCTAATGACAGCTACATTTAGCAGCTGTGAGCAGCAGTTAGTTTATGTAACCCACCTTAAAATGTGACATAAATAAATAAATAAATAAATAAATAAATAAATAAATAAATAAATAAATAAATAAATAAATAGTTAATTAAAATACATAAAAATGTTGAATCAGTTAAAAAGTTACATTTGATTCACCAAGAGTTAAAACCTGATGATTCAAATGCATAAATAAGTTCATTTGTTTGAAATACATTCATTCAATCCATTGAAAGTAAGTTAAAAAAAATGGTCAGACAGCTCCTTTAGTGGAAATGATTTAAAGTATGGCTGTTAAAAATTATAATGTTCCTTCTCCTTTAAGAGATTCGCTGCCTCTTGCCTTTAATCAAAAATGTGCAGGGCACAGCAGTGGAGTGCAAATGACACATCACAGCAGAGAGCAGACAAGAGACAGAGATGAGAAAAGCCTAGAAATTAACCGGCAAAATACTTTGGAAAGAGTTTCCTGAAGACTTAAAGGAATACCAACTGGCGTGCTACGTAGGAGGAGTGTATTGAAGTTAGCCAGAACGGTTTTTGGTGAGTTTTCACTTGTTTTATGATAAACATTTTCTGTAACACGTACGAGTATGGATGCTAGCAAAGAGCTAATGCTGAAGCGTGCGGAGGAGATTGTTAATCCTGTTTAGTGGTTAATGTGTTTTTTGCTTATTGAGGAGACCAAATGTGAACGATTGCATGTTGCTTTAGTGAAAGAGTTTCAGTGCACTTAAAATGTTTTATTCTTTTTAAAGGTAAGTGTTTTTAAGATTGAAAATGCTGCTCTGCAACCACGTTTTCTTGGATGTTAACTTGCAAATTTGCAAGTATACGTAGATAGGATAATTTATTTCATGTATGACTTGTTGTGCAGGCCAAGTTTTTTTTGTTCTTGTTGAATTGGTTGGAGACTTTCCGTTCGGTGGTGTGCGGGGAGACAACGCACACACAACGTGGCACACAAGGTGGCGAGCCAGACCCACGAACCTCATCTTCATTGTGCCAGTGAGGACAACTGCTGAGGCATTCGAGCTGTTGGTAAATTCACTCCCTGAACGGTGGGAGTGTCGGATCTTTTTGACCTTCCTTTATTCAAACTGCACTGAATCGGAGTAAACAGCTCAAAACTGAACTGGAACTAACGACATAATGTATGGCATGGGCTGAGTTCAAATGTTCATCTTGTTTTATTGGTGGTTTTGACTAAGTGAATTGGTCTTTTGACTCAACTTAGTCAAGTCAAATTTGCTCCATGGTTGATTGTATTACTTTGTTGTTTATTTTATGTACTGTAATCTTTAAAGTACATAAACTAGTTGGATCCTCACAAAAAATGCAGCTTACTGACTGTTTTTGGTTACCCCAGTAACACAAGCATTGCTCTATAAATTTGAACAATAGTTTAAGTGCATCTGTAATGTTGGATTCATGGCTGTGTTGAAAAGGTTCAAAGCTATTTTTGGGAGCAATATCTGAAATGTAGCTCCTAATTTTCAGTATAACAGTATCTTGATGGGATTCAGCATGTTAAATAAAATTCCAAAATTTGACAAGTATATTCCCAGGCATTCACAAGGTGTCAAACCTTGCAAAACATACCATCTTCCTGTGTGTGTACATTTTAACAAAGACCTGTGTTGTAGGTTTAAATGTGTACTTGCTTTAGTGTGAAGGTTATGTGCTATACAGAACATGTAAGAACATTTGTATCACAGAAATTCCCATCCCTCAATAACCTTCTCACATCTTTATCATCCTCTTTTCATGGATGGAAAAGATCTTTCTCTCTAACAGCTGTGGGACTTTGCATTGAGTTCCCTCTTTTTTCCCTCTTGGCAGATCAATCCATCTGCCCTTCCTCTGTAGAACAAAGATGCTACGTCTGAAAGAGATAAAACAAACACAACAAATGCACTACCTCCGGAGCATGGCGTCACATATATTGCTAAATCTATGATAAAGTCACAAAAGGAATCCCTCTCCCTTGAAGAGAGAGATACCCTCCCCTCCCTGTATTCGGTCGGGCTGCCCACATAAAAGAATAAATCATCCCGTTTACGTGGGAGTCAAGCTTTGAAAATTCACGTTTCCCTCCTGCTAACAAATGCTACTCAGACAGAAGCTGTTTGGGGAGAAGTGTTGCGGGTGGTTCTACAAAATACAAATATCTCTCTACTCTAAATTCTAAAAGATATAGAGAGTTTCATATGCAGTCAGTCCAGGGAACCTCAATATGATCTGGAGGCCTGGAGTCACACCATAGGGTGATTACTGCCAGGCCTACTTGGTGACCTGGGGGGTATTCCAGGTAGGAAGTTCAACAAACTCTGAGTTTATCCCTGAACTCTGAGTTGACTTACTCTGAGATGGGAAACTCTGAGTATCCGGTTCCAGAACAGCTGATCTGAGTTAGTTCAATCAACTCTGAGTATGTTCACCTTGAGTTGCACGTGTGCACAGCCACTATAAAAAGCCATCATCAATGGAGCCCTGATACCACGTGTCACCATGACAATGGACAAAAAAAAAGTTATTTTACCCCAATGGAGTTGGAGGTCTTATTGCAGGCCTATGCGGAGTATGAGCACATATTTTGGCGTAAATGTAACACCGCTGCAGCGGCGAAGGAGAGAGAAACGGCATGGGGGAAAATTGCTGCCTGAGTCAACTCGTAAGTTTGAATGTACTATTCCATTGACTTACAGTTTTTCTCGATTGCTAAAACACAAAACCTGGTTCCTGTAGCACAAAAATCCAAACCTTTTCGTCATTCCCAGAAGCACACACACATCTCTCATAACCAAAAACACAATTCACCTGTTTCCACACATGACTCAATATTAAAAAAACTTAAAAACCTTACACAAAAGTGGCCACATAAATCATTCATTGCATGTGTTCATTCAGCAACACATGGTCTCAATATAATTAACTCAGGTTATCATATCCTAAACTCATAGACCACCCCCTTCTCCAGGTGAAAACACTCAGCCTAAAAATTGTTAACACACCAATCAGAATTGGGGGTCAATAAATAGAGCCTAGAGGCATGTTCGTGTCCTTTGGAACAATGGATCCCAACCATGAAGAGGTTGAGAGACACGAGAGTCAAGAGAGAGGAAGAGGCAGAGGACAGCAAAGAAAAGTAATTTCTGATGAAATCCGTGCCACTGTCATTCATCATGTGGTGGTACATGGGAGGACAATGAAAGAAGCTGGCCAGCTAGTCCAGCCAAACTTAAGCCGATTCACAGTTGCATCCATTTGCCTGTACTTTCAGGAGAGAAAATAGGTAATTTGCCTCATTGTCACTGTACGTGTACATGTATTGTATCACAGTACATGCACAGTAATGTTGTAGTACATATAGACTGAATATACACTGTATGCTGTATAGCTTTTTCTATACTGTGCCACAGTGCACCATAGATCAGTAATGGAGAACTGAGAGGCAGCCATCTATTGGAGGCAGGCGGTGATTGCTCACCGCTGAGCAGGAGACTGCCTTAGTAAATATGGTGATTGTCAATAATGCCATCACTTTTATCGAGATTCAAACCTGCATTATTGAAGACCAGGAAATATTTCAAGGGACTAACAGCATAAGCATTTCCACCATTGACCGGGTAATACAGCGGAACCACATAAGGATGAAGCAACTTTACTGCGGGCCTTTTGAGAGGAATTCCGACAGGGTTAAGGAGCAATGATTCCATCCATCCATCCATTATCTATACTGCCTATCCCTTTCGGGGTTGCGGGGGGCTGGAGCCTATCCCAGCTACAATGGGCGAGAGGCGGGGTACACCCTGAACCGGTCGCCAGCCGATTGCAGGGCCGCAATGATTCCAATATGCGCAAGTAATTGCTATACTGTACAGAAATGCTATAGTATGTAAAGATCCCTCTTTCATTCCAATACACACAGTACTATGTTTGAAGTAAAATTTGTGTTTTTTGACTCCTGTAAAAAATCTTTGATATGGATGCAATGGCTGACCCTCATGAACACATCTTTATCGATGAGGCAGGGTTCAATCTCACAAAAGGCGCAAAAGGGGTCGCAACTTCATTGGACAGCATGCAATCACACAAGTTCCAGGTTAGTGAGGAGGCAACATCACCATGTGTACAGCCATTAGCAATCGTGGCATCCTCCACCGCCATGCCATGCTGGGTCCATACAACACTAAACTACTCCTTCAGTTTCTAGATCAGCTGCACAATAACATTCTCCAACAGGAAGGGGAGCCAGGGCAACCAGAGCAAGCCCAATATGTTGTCATTTGGGATAATGTGAGCTTCCATCAGGCTGCTCTGGTTCGCACCTGGTTCAATGACCACACCATTTTCAGGGTCCTTTTTCTGCCAGCATACCCCCCTTTTCTGAAAGCAATAGAGGAATTTTTCTCAGCATGGCAGTGGAGAGTCCATGACCGCAACCCATACACACAGCACAATCTCCTGGAGGCAATGGTGAATGCACGTGAGGATATTTCTCTGGAACCTATCCAGGGTTGGATCCGACACACAAGGGGATATTTCCCAGGCTGCCTGGTGAGACAAGACATAATGTGTGAAGTTGATGAAATACTATGGCTTGACCCTGACCTGAGACAAGATCATGCTGATGTTAATGCCGATGCTGATGAACCTGTATATGTGCTCAATATGGAAATTCTCTAAATAAACCCTCTTCTTGACATTTTGGTGGCAGAGTGTTGAATTAATCCCATAGTTATGAATATAAATAGGAATAAGTTCTGATTTTCATTTCGGTGCAATCCAACAGGGGAGAAACGAACTTGGAGGCAGCTAAAAATGAAATATAAAAACATCATTCAAAAAGGTAAGGTATATTTTGCTAGCCTGTGATTGTACCTCACTTTGATTTTAATTATTATTATTATTTTTTTTAATTGACTTGAGCTATTAAACAAAGTAAAAATTGATTCAAGTAGTAATTTAAACCCCTAACAAAATGTTGTTTTAACACGTCATCTAGTGATGTTCAATACCACCAATTTCCTTTCCAAGCCAAAACTGAGTAAAATTCAGGCTGGTATCGGCGATACCGATCCGACACCGATACTTTATGCAAATACACCTAATGTGTCTGTGTCTGTATCTTGTGAGTGCTGTTGCTTTTGGGGAATCATCTAACGATACAAAATCACAGGGCAAGACAAATGATGGGGCTATTCTGCACTTAATGCTTAATCACATTTAGATTCAACTATGTATGTAGTCTCTCCAAATAGCCTACAATCAGGGGATACAAACACTTGCTGTTTAACAGTACTGGCTGACTCAAATTGAAATTGCCAGTAAAATATTTAATTAAATAAATAACATAATAATTGCACAAGTTTGTCGATACCTACATTTTAAAATACTCACTGAACAGTTAAAGCAAATTAGACTGTGAATATTAACAGATATATTTTTCAGATAAAATGTTTTTGGTTTTTTTTAATCTTTTCTGGTATATATTTTTGTAAGTTCACCATGGCTGTTTTGTCGCAATTGCTCTGTATAATTTAATGACATCTAATTCACTTTAAATGATCAATTCTTCTTCTAGGCTTTTTTGCGTATGTGAGATTATCTCAGTGATAAACATCTTATTACTCCAAGCTGAACTCATGCAGTTATTTGTTGAAGCATGTATTTATTTTGTTATTTATTTTATAACCATATTTATTAATTTGAACAACTCCAACAACAACAGTGCTTAGTGCCACTATAAAGCTCCACATTTTCTCCCTCTGTACCTGGATAGTGCCTGCCTGCAGCAACGAAGGACTCTGCCAGAGTCGTCTGTCTTGCCCTCGCAGCAGCACCTGACACTGCACTCTCCTCCTCTGTCCGCCTCACCAGAAATGCCTCATATTCTGTGTTGTGGTTTAACCTGAGGTGTTTCACAAGGTTTGTTGTGTTGCCAACACTCCTTACTGTTTTTCCACAGATATCGCAAACCGCGTCTTGGTGTCTGTGGAGCTGAAATAACTCTACACATGACTGCACTTCAGCTGAGCCATAGTGTCTACAGCCTGAGACTGAGTGACTGACTGAGCAGTGTGTCACTATGCTTCCCCATTAGCGTAATGGGGAAGCGCCCAGGCGGAAAAAAAAGTAGTTCCCACCAATTGCATGTCATTTAGACAAAATCTCAATAGTTTAGTTACTTTCCACTGTGTTCCTGTTAATGATATACATTAACTCAAATGACTGAAGTATCAAAAGTATTGATATTTTGATTTGAGAATCGATTTTAGAGCATACACATCTGATATCGGAGGTACTGATAGTTCACTATCGATTCGCACATCACTAATGTCATCTCACTTAATACCCCACTTAGATTAACACTTGTGACAGTGTTTACACATTTTTATTTTATACGTATTGAAGTCATTTAAAATGTGACAATGTGTACTCGAACATCCATCCATCCATTTTCTATCCCAGCTGTCAACGGGCGAGAGGCGGGGTACACCCTGGACCGGTCGCCAGTCGATCGCAGGGCAACATATGCACAGACAACCATTCACGCTCACACTCATACCTAGGGGCAATTTTAGAGTCACCAATTAACCTAATGAGCATGTTTTTGGTCTGTGGGAAGAAGCCAGAGTACCCGGAGAGAACCCACGCATGCACGGGAAGAATATGCAAACTTCACACAGAAAGGCCCCATCCGGGGATCGAACCGGCAACCTTCTTCTGAGGCATGCGCACTACCTGCTGCGCCACCGTGCAGCCCTGTACTCGAACACTCAATAAAATACTAATTAAAAAAAAGATTAACATTTGAATTCTGCTCAGCCAACAGAAAGAAGGCGAAGGCCCGAAAAACGGGTGGAGGGCCACCTCTGCCACCTCTGACAGAGGCTGAGGAGCTGACCCTCAGCCAAAAATGTGACCGACCGGTGGCTGAAGACATCTGAGCCTGTCACCCCCCAGGACACAAGCGCCTATGCCAGATGCAATTACAGTCCTGCTCACCATTATTGGCACCCATGAAGTTCAAGTACATAATGTGGAATATCTTCTGAAAAACATGAATCAAGTGAAACATCTTTTTCTATAGAGAACTCTTGTTTGATACAAAAGAGCAAATGATAAACAACAATTAAAAACAATGAACAATGGGAGGAAAAAATAGAAAAACTTAAAGCTTGCTGTGTCACTGGTATTGGCACCCTTTGCTGTAAATTAGTATGGAAACACACTGTGACTCACCTTTGGTAAATCACAAATGAGAATCACCCATGAGAAATTGTCTGTGCACATGTGACATGAATTAGCCAATGAATGATGACTTGTGTGTTTTAAAAAGCCATCTGTCATCCCCTGTTCCTTTGTCACAAAGGTTAAGGGGTATAAGGCCATCTCCAAAGACCTCAGTATCCCTGTTTCAACAGTGCAGAATGTTATTAAGAAGTTTCAGAAGCATGGAACTGTCAAGAACCTCCCTGGACGTCTGGGGAAGAGAAAAAATTGATGAGAGAAGTCTTCGAAGGATGGTGCAAATGGTGGAAAAAGCACCACGGCAAACATCCAAAGACCTGAAGGCCAACCTGGAACAGTCTGGGGTTATGGTTTCAAGTACCATATGGCGCACACTAAACCAAACAGGACTTTATGGGCAAAGGCCAAGGAAGACACCATTGCTGAGGCAAAGACTTAAAAAGGAACGACGAAGCTTTGCCAAAGAGCACCTGGACAATCTTTCTGGGAAAATGTTCTGTGGACAGATGAAACAAAAATAGAGCTTTTTGGCAATGCACAAGTCTGTTTAATGACGGATACAAGGAAAAGAACACCCTACCAACAGTTAAGCATGGTGGAAGATCCATAATGCTGTGGGGCTGCTTTGCTGCATCTGGTACTGGAGGCCTTGATCGTATCACAGGAATTATGAAATCAGAGAATTATCAAGACATATTAGAGCGAAATGTCCTACCCAGTGTAAGAAAACTTGGTTTGAGTCAAAGATCATGGGTCCTCCAGCAAGACAATGGCCCAAAGCACACATCCAAAAACACGCAGGAATGGTTGAAAAGGAAAAAAAATGGACTGTTTTTAAATGGCCAGCAATGAGTCCTGATCTCAATCCAATTGAAAATCTTTGGTATGAGCTGAAATCTGCCATTGGGGAAAAGAAACCTGAAAATGTTCAAGAGCTTGAACAATTTGCAAAGAAATAGTGGGAAAAAAATACCAGCTGAGAAGTGCAAGAAGCTTATAGATGGCAACAAGAAACGTTTGGAGGTTGTCATCACTGCCAAAGGGTGTGCAACCAAATATTAAAGAGAGGTGCCATTATTGCTGCACATGCTGCACAGGAGCCAGCTCCAATCGTTCGCTTCAAAGAGCCGGCTCTAAGAGCTGTTTCATTCACGACCCAACACATCACTATCTGTTACCATGGTGACTGACTCAGAGTTTCAGTTACCTCTCTTTCTGGAACGGACAACTCATAGTTTCCCTCATCTCAGGCTTAACTTAATCTGAGTTTTCACATAACCCGCTTTCTGGAATACCCCCCTGCTGTAGCTGGTGAGCTCACCACTAGTCAGCGGGGTAGTGGTCATCAGCCACAAAAGCTCCCAGATGTTTGTCTCTCTATGGTTCTCTGTACCCTCAAAGGTCAGCCCTGTCTTGTCCTCAGATTTATTTCACCCATGTTAGAAAATCCACTCATTGTTGGGGGGGGGGGTATTTCGAATTGTGTCACTATGATGACTTGATTGCTTGAAATTCTACCATTTCAAATACTCCAAAATGGCCTTTAGGTAGAACAAAAAGAAAGTTATGTTAAAATGCTTTTGGTCAGGCATAATGGTTTAAAACATTGACTGGTTTTGACCTTACAGTGTCTTAATGAGAGGAGAAAAAAAATTCTCCAATCTGCCTCATTGACAGAGACAAACTGCCTCCAGAGGTGCTTACTGGGCAGTTTAATGGCTTTGGACACCTCCTTTCCCAGCACCTTTCCAGTCTAAGGTGGTGGTGGGGGGGGGGTCTGATAATTTCTGTAATTTTCTGAAACTATCAATCTAACATTCACACCCACTTTGCTCAATGATTGTTCAGCTGTGTGGAGGTGAGAAAGTTTGAAGTTTTCTTAAGCAAAGTGGGGGGCAGCTGTGTAAAGTGAATTCCTTATTGTCCTTATTAAGTTACTGAGGAATGCAGTTTTACCATTGGTCAGTCAAGTGTTAAAGTTTCCCCACTGGCTGTTGCTCTTTCAAAAGGAGTAGGTGCAAATACAATTTACCTACCATAACTCCAGATTCAGTGCAAATAGGAGTAACCCTCTAAGGGTTTACTGCATGAAAAGTAGCATTTCCGTCAATTATGGTCACTGTAAATTGCCGTGGAAGTTCTCTCTGTCAATATTGCGTTATTAACGTGTTAACGCAGATCAATTTTAACACCGTCATTTTTTTTTTAATCGCGAGATTAATGCTCTTTGTGACCTAGTGAACTTGTAGTTTTTTATAAGCTGTAGCCACTGCTAATAACGTAAGAAAAACTACAGGATCCAGTTGTAAACCGGAAACAAAACAATAGGCACGCCCCACACACGTGTTTGGTCTTGTCTGTTCGCTGTAAAGGAGTAGGCTACCGGTTTGTGTGGATGTCAAGTGAAAAACACTGAATTGGATGTGAGCAAGATTCTGAATGGAACGTTTGGTTTCAAAAAGTTGCCAGATATACAGATAACAGAGTTATCTGTCTGTGTTGTTGGTGTGAACTGAATTATCACCGTAGCACATAGCACACTCTGAAATACTACTTGATGGCCAAACACGCGGCGAAGGCGAATTCTCCGCCGTCTCCTTGCCAAAACCAGGCAACAATGGATGGCTTTCGACAGAGGCATCCCAGTCAACATTTCCATGTGGGCCCCATATGGGTTTTGACATGGGCATGTGGGCATGGGTTCCATCTGGATTTGCTCCTGGGTTCCAACTGGGGCCCACCCGTGTTAGCCCATATGGACTTATAGGGGTTTTGACTGGGTCGTAGGTGGGTTCCAAATGGGCAATATACTGTGGGGACCATGTGTGCCCCACCTGTATTTGCCTATATGGGCTTGAACTGGGATCTAAATGGGCCTTAAGTGGGTTCCAGCTGGGCAACCTACATGCAGCCCATGTAGGCCACACCTGTGTCTGCCCATTTGGGGTTCCATCTGGTTTTGCTCCTAGGTTCCAACAGGGGCCCATCTGTGTTAGCCCCTGTGGGCTTGAACTGAAATCTGTATGGTCCATATGTGTGTTTCAGCTGGACAAATTATATGCGATCCATATAGGCCACACTTGTGTTAGCATAGAGTTTGCCTAGCTTTAACAAACTTAAGGCTCATGCAGATCCCAGTTCAAGCCCATATGGGCAAACAAAGGTGGTTCAGATTTAAAATTTCCCATGTGAACCCCATGTCAGACCCAGTCAGAAACCCCAAGATGTAAAAAGTGCCTAAAATTTAGCAAATTTAAATTTAACCAGGGTGAAAGAACAAAACAAAAAAACAATATCAGACAGTTTATCTTTTAACAAAGTGTTTTGCACATCCGTTTTTTCACTGCCAATGTGTAATAAAAAAAAAAATCAATCTCTCGTAAAAAAAAAAACAGTAAACCCAGACTGTGCAAATATTCTAAATATTCAAACATTAAACATGTAACTCTTGTAAACCACAATGCAAATAAGTATATAAACTCACAAGAACATAAAAGATTCAGTTGAACGATTGAACTAATAAAAAGGGTTCTCAGGAGGTAGGTTAAACTTACAACTGACTAAAAAACAAAATGAGGAACCCTGGAACTACATCAGCAGAAACATAGCTGAAAACCCCACTCACAAGTGTACCAAGGTAGGTAGGTGTAGGTGTAGGTGTAGGGGTGTGTGTGTGTGTGTGTGTGTGTGTGTGTGTGTGTGTGTGTGTGTGTGTGTGTGTGTGTGTGTGTGTGTGTGTGTGTGAGAGAGAGATCCCAAGATGGTGGCAGATGACATTCTGCCTATTGGGGCTGTGCCCCATTGTCCTGTGAGTTGCCAGGTATTGCCATCCTGTGAGTTGCCAGGTGTGTTGCCATCATCCTGTGTGTTGCCAATCCAAATGATCTCCGAGCTCTTATAGCCCTATTCCCACCTCGATCCCGGGCTCCTGTAAACCACTTTGACAGAGCCACCTCTGCTTCCTTCTGGTTTATGTCCTTAGTGGATGTGTTCCTTTTGAGTGCCCCTAAAAAGAAATGACAAGAAGCCAACTTAGTCGAGCTAACTTAATTTTTTGATTATGAAACCTTATGAGAAAGACATCTGTTAAAAAGTCTTGTATCACTGAGAAATGTGTATGCATAATGCATATGTGTGCATATGCATATGTTGAATTGTGGCAATAAAATGTTTCTGCCTGACAGCAACAATATAATAATGAATAACATTGATCAAAGCTACAGAAACAACAAATCAAATAATGAGTTGATCTTTAATTTATACAATCATGCAGTTAGTTGTGCATGGTTTGGGCTAAAATGCATGTCAAACAGCTCACATATGTGTCCAGCTCCAGCAGGAAGGGACAGAACTCTCGAGTTTTTAAATGGTTTTCGAACCACTGCCTTAAAAAAACATTACCTCTGTTAGCTTTTTGTGAGCCGCGGCCAATGTCACTACAAAAGAAAAAAACACAAAAACAGGGGAAGGGGAAATTAAAGCAATATACTTTGCACAAATCTTCAGACCCCCCCCCCCCCCCCCCCCCCCAAAAAAAAAGAATAGATAAAAAAATCCACCCCCCAAAAAACATAAAATGTTCTTACCTGCATTGCCAAGTACACGCACTTGACATGTCGCCCATGTTGAAGGATCTGGCTGAACCATCCTTTTCACTGCCTTGCTGATAGAGACATTGAGGCCCACAGGCCAGTAGCATTCCACCTGTTCATCATTCTTGAACCAACATCTTGTTATAATGTCCACCATAGGCTTTCCATCACCTGTAACTAAATGCAAAACGTTAGCTTATAGGCTAATGCTAGCTAGCAAGGCTTTTTTGCATGCAAAGTGGGGGACTATCCTGTCCAAAGCACGCACATATTAATCAACTCTTTCTGTGGACATGATCCCACATTTAAAACATCAAGCACTGTTTTTTTATTTTTTTATTTTTTTTGCCCTTATGTGAACACTTTTATATATTTTTACTTACTCTTCTGGATATGCCATGGTCTCCGCAACTAGTGCTGTGATAACAGGGAACACAAGAAAATGGCTGCCTGAAGGACCCATCACTAGATTTAATTGACTTGGGAAGTGCCTGACCAAATTCACTCAAGCGCAGTGGTGTAAAGTAGCTAACATTTGATAACTTTAGCTACTAGTTACTTTGTAGATTTATCCATCCATCCATTATCTATACCGCCTATCCCTTTCGGGGTTGCGGGGGGCTGGAGCCTATCCCAGCTACAATGGGCGAGAGGCGGGGTACACCCTGAACCGGTCGCCAGCCGATTGCAGGGATACAATAAGGATACATACAAGGACAAACAAACATTCACACTCACACTCACACCTACGGACAATTTAGAGTCACCAATTAACCTAATGAGCATGTTTTTGGTCTGTGGGAGGAAGCCGGAGTACCCGGAGAGAACCCACGCATGCACGGGAAGAACATGCAAACTTCACACAGAAAGGCCCCGTCTGACCCGGGGATCGAACCGGCACCCTTCTTGCTGTGAGGCACGCGCACTACCTGCTGCGCCACCGTGCAGCCTTTGTAGATTTATCACAAAACAAATTAACCACTTCAGCCCTATATACACACTCCAGCCATTTGAAAATAGCCGATCTACAAGCTCACTGCTCAAGAGGCTGACGACCCTTCACTCCACCTCTACTACAGACATGGTCCTGTTTTTCCTTTGATATGCTTAAAACACTTTGTTAAAATGTCCTCTGCCATCTTCTATGGTGTAGTCTGCTGGGGGAGCAGTATCACAACAGCTGACAGGAAGAGGCTGGACAAACTCATTAGGAAGGCCGGCTCTGTCCTGGGATGCCCTCTGGAACTGGTGGAAGAGGTGGGGGAGAGGAGGATGATAACCAAGCTGTCCTCCATGACAACCAATGACTCCCACCCCCTCCAACACACACTCACTGCACTGAGGAGCTCCATCAGTGATAGGATACTACATCCAAAGTGTGTGAAGGAGCGGCCATTCCTTCCTGCAGCTGTCAGACAACAAAAACTGCTCCACGTAATCAGTGAAATAATCTGTGCAATAATCAGTGCAATAATCTGTGCATAACAATCTGTAAATACTATTTACAACTTCTTAGGATGGCGTTATTCTTTTATCCCACTCTTTTGTATATATACTTGTTGTTTTGAATTTGCATTGCACTTGTTCAATACTCTATCCACTTTATTGATGCTGCTGTAAATTGGAATTTCCCCTTGCGGGACTAATAAAAGAATATTGAATTGAATTTATTATCATTATTAATATTTACTATATACTATATTTATTTTTATTTATTTTATTTACCTGTTCCTTATTCATTGTTGGCTTGCGAGGTTTCAGGTGCAAGCTTGTGTTTCCTCCAAATAGTTCTAAGAATCTAAGTGTGAATTTTATCATATGAACTTGACACTGTAAACTGAATTCAATACTTGAAATGTAAACTGAATTGTGAAGTAAAGTTTATAAATAAAAAAATCAAAAAAAAAAAAACCCTCTACTACAGGTCATGATTTAGCTGACGTGTGAAGTGCCTGGAAATTACACGGTTCGCCGCAAAAGCTCAAGTCTTGACTGGAGTCTTGTGGAGCTTGCATATTCTACCCGTGTTCACCTGGGGTATCCTCCATAAAAAACCCCCACTGAAAACATGCAAGAAGATCACCACCTGACCAATGGTGACGACAAGGAAGTGGGTCCCCAGGCACTGGTCGGCTGCCAGCTGCCAGCCGACAGCCCACCGCTCCTGGTCTGCTGCGGAGGATCGACAGACTAAGGATGGGTCAAACGCAGAGAATTAATTTCACAAAGTATGGCATGTGCATGTAATGTGTGGTGCATGTATATATAATGTAGTGATAATAAAAAGTACGTTCTTCTTCTTCTTCTTGACTAATATTGTATAACCAAGGTGATAAGAATCTTTGTTAAGAGTTGAAGAGTCAAGATTATCTTGTCAGTGAGAACATGCTTTAGTCAGAGGCTGAAGATCAGGAAAACCAAAGTTGAAACAAATTCAAATCTATTTGCACACATCCATGCTTTAGCACAATATTAGAATTTGCAATATCCATAGCAATGGATGTTTAATCCAATATGGATTACACTGACTGAGTGTGATGGAAGAAAGGAAGGATAGTGACTTTTGTTCATCCCTTGTAGAGTATCTCATTATGCAATATAAGGTACATTAGACTGGTAGATGCAGGGGCCCCCAAATGACTGTTCGCCTGGAGCCCCCAAATGGCTAAGTTCGCCACTGGCCAGGGGTATGGTAAAATAATTACATGAGTCGTATTTTTTCCTCGTGGTTTGTTATTTTATCTGTCTGTTTTGCACTACTGTCATGAGAAACCGAAAAGGCTCGTAGCCCATACATAACCCTAATGGGACCCAGCCATGGTTGCCCAGTTCTAACCCATGCCCACTTAGCCCATAGATAGCCCATATGGGATCCAGACATGGGTGACCAGTTCCAGCCCATGTCCACTTAGCCCATATAAAACTCTTACTGGACCCAGATGTGGTTGACCAGTTCTAACCCATGCCCACTGAACCCACATATAACTCATACGGCACCCAGATATGGTTGACCACTTCAAACCCATGCCCACTTCACCCATACATAACCCTAATGGGACCCAACCATGGTTACCCAGTTCTATCCCATGCCCACTTAGCCCATATGTAACCCATATAGAACCCACCAAATTTGCCTAGTTCTAACCCATGCCCACTTGGTACCCAGGTAACACACATTGAACCCATATGGTACCCAGGTGGACATGTTGTCTGGGATATAAATGCTATTATGTTCAAAGGAAACTTAAGGAAGGAAAGTTTACGCCATGGTTTAACTGCACTATAGCCTGAGTCCTAGTTTACAATGATGTGCACTTTGTAACTTTATTTTGTATCACCCTGTTTTGATCCCTTAGAAAGAGTTGTTGAAGGGGCTTTTTTGTAACCAAGTATTTTTTTTTTTGGTCACCTGTTTATTGACCGTGTTAAATTGTGTAAGATTTGATTTATTCAAATGTGAATGACTGCTCAAAGTGAGAACGTTAGTGTGAATTATAAAACGGAAAGGTGAAATCTGGCAATCTGGCTGTTAACTCTGATATAATGAGCGTATACCACAGCTACTATTCTAAAAAGCCTTATCACAGCATATTACTGTGCTTCAGGGAAGCAACAATGTTTCCATGACAACAATGACAGTCACAGGATCAGCACCTTGACAGCAACTATGACACTTAGGGCTCTATAGGGATCTATAGATCTGTCACTGTCGGATTGAATAGCCTCATGGAAATGATATTTTACAATTCTTCACATTATTTACTAACAAAATTTGTTAAGGCAAGTAATTTGGTGCTTTTAAAGTCATGATATTCAGATGCCGCTGCTGCGTCTCCAGGTGCCTGCTGCGATGTCACATATAGTATATATAGCTTAATAAAGTCAGTGACCACTCAAAGCTAAAACTATTAAAAAAACTCTCATTCATTGAGGTTTTGGGTGGATTCTTTTCTTCTTCTCACTCATTGTTAACTGCGGGGGGGCCTCGCATGTTTACGTTATGGGGCTGATTGTCAGAGAAGCAACCATGTATCCATGACAACAAACTGTTACAGTAGGTAGCAAAAAGTTGCTGCGGTGTTTTGACAACGTTAACAAATAGACTAAATTAGTTGAATTCACATGTTTAAGGTTAACTTTCACGTCCAGATAGGGTTAACAATGGTAGAGTTGATTGAGCAGTGACTTTCTCCTGAAAAAAAGGCGAGGAATAGACGACATGCAGAGCTAACGTACAGAGAGGTGGGACTATTTTCTTCCACAGTGGGGCTATTTTATTAGATAATATGTATTTCTGTTTAATTAAAAACTACATGAAAATTATTGTGTATTCCTCTTTCATATTGCCATTATTGGTGTTACGGCCATCAGTTCTTAAGGAACGACAGATGGACCAAAGTAACAACAGAAATACTCACAGGGCAAAAGTTCCAACCAAAAACTCTAAACAGAAAATCACCTTCAAGGGAAAAAGCCAAGACCAAAAATACAACTAAGATATCTGACACAAAACCAAGAACTCTAGAGAACTGCCTTCTGAAGATTTACTCGTGACGAGGGGCAGATGATCTCAAGCAGCGCACCATATGTGAGAAGCAGAGAGAATAATCCGGCACTGGAGACTACGAGAGGGTGGTTTATGAAGCCGGATGATTAGGCAGAACAAGCTGCAGGTGTGCCAGGAGAACCAGCGCTCCAGGAGATCACCCCACCCCCCATCACTCGCACTACAGGAGAGAGAGAGGGAGAAAATCAGTGGGAGCAAAAACCAAAAAAACACTACAGAAAACAGGACCACGACAATTGGTAACCGTTCTCTAAAAGCAATAGATCATGTTCTTCGGCCTGACGCGTAGCGGAGCCTGTCCTGATGTATTGCTTAAATATAACACATGTTGTTTTCAGTTAAAAAAAAAAATTGCACAAAGCAAGCCTATCCACTTTTCCATGTTGATAACAGTATTAAAATGATAATTCAAGGGACATTTAGAATAGATGAAAATGTGCGATTAATTTGCGATTAATTGATAGTTAACTAGGACATTCATGAGATTAATCGTGATTAAATATTTTAATCGATTGACAGCACTAAACTAAATGTTTCATTTAAGGTCAAAATTTAACTATAAGCTTCTATTTTGGGTTCATATATTTTTACATCTGACTCCAGAGGAGTCAGGGCCTCACCAGTCATGAACCTCACCACATGTCACTGGTCTGAAAAATTGTCTAGTGGTCGAATACACATATCTTGAAACTTGATAAGAGGGATTATCATGTCACGTGATCTCATATGATCCTCTGATCTTTTAAATCCAGCTACCTTGCAAGGTAAGAGCTATGAGACTGAGATGGGGCCCACGTAGTAAGTGGGCGTAGACTAAGTCATAGGTCTTGTGTGAGCATAAGTGAGTAATGAACCCAAAAGGAACATCCTCAAAGGGTTACGCCTGTACAGTACAGTTACAGTACCTAACTAATGGTATTTTTACATTGAAAGAAGAGCAAAGAACAGTCATGAAGGCTTTTCTTATCTCTGATTCTGTATAAAACGCACTGGTTTTGTCTGCTAGATGTAGATGTGAACAACCTAATTTCTTCTGCTCACGTTCAGTTTGATGTTTCTTTGTAGGGGTAGGAATGACAATACTGTTTGGGGCGTTTTTCACAATAGGTTACATCATTGGGTCCAGTGTGTTGACAAGAAACACATTTAGATTAAAAATGTGTCTTCATGACTGATGACAGTTGCTGTCTGGTCCACAATGGCATAATGACATAATGCATTTCAGACTTTTGTCACGCATGCGTACCTGCGTACCAGTTGTAGACACCCCTAAATAAATACAGATTTTCTCCATCAAGTTCAAGTTGGGTGAACTTTGATCCTCAAATTCATGCCGTTGAGCTATAAAGAGCAGTCTTGACAGTGCTGACCTTGGAGGGAAGGGAGAGTTGGGGAGTCCAAAAATGGGGGAATTTATTCTACCTACACCATTCCCTTTTACTTAACTGAATCAGTTGGAATGCTGCCTGATTTGAATGAACATCCCACCTGTTTGAGCTTCTCGTCCCACTTGTGCACCATGCACTCTGCACTACACACCAAAATACATTACAGACAAGCAAAGGGAATGTCAAGGTCAGGAAAATACCAATCTGTCAGAGCAATGCTTTCACTGGTTGTTGTTCCACCTGGAAAATAGCCTTACTGCTCTCAAGTGGCTGTTGTAATCTGTCATGTATTATTGGACATTGACTCATCATCCCAGGTCCGACCCCACCCCCCCACCCCACCCCAAAAAAATCAGACACATTTAATGTGGAAATATTATTCAAAATATCAGTTGTGTCTGTCATGACCCAACTGTTGCCAAAAGGAAGGAAATACACATGGCTGTACTGGGAAGAACAAACAGTTGTGTTTACCTACAGAAATGGCACCAGAATGCATTGACTCAGTTTATGAAATGGTCAATCAGTAGATCATTTGCGTTAGTGAGTGGATGTGTGGGAAGTGCAGTTTAGTGTGATATAAAATAAAGTTGAGTACAGCTAAACCAAACCATGTGGGGGGCAGGGGTGAGAGCCAGTGATGGAGTTAGAGAGAGGAAGGATGGGGACAGCTGATCCTTAATGCATTCTGGATGGACTGGTCAGGTGCACTCAGTTACACTCCTACAAACTAAGAATCTGAAAGGAGACATAAAACATAAGCAACAATCCAGGGCAAGACACAAACCTACAAGCCGTGGCAGAGCCAGAGGAATGCCACATATCATATAGATAGGATAGACTTTTTTTTTTTTTACATAAGGGTCATAGGAAATACTAATTGAATTTTGAGGCTGTTCGTTGAGAGTCCCACTGGCAGAAATGACGGGTTGCCGGGAGGATTGTCTTAAGATTCCTCATGTATTGTTAAAAAACTAGGAAATATAAAGAGTTGCCAGCTGAGGATATTCACGTAATAATAATAATAATAATAATAATAATAATAATAATAATAACAACGTCATACTGGTCCTCGATTCAAATCTGTTGAAAGATGAGCAACTAGTATTACCCTTCCACATTGTTCTTCGTCATGTTACGCAACTTAACTCAGAAACTCAGAAACAAAAAAATCTATGTTTTTCTTATTTCTAATGAGAACTCCCAGTGCCTTGATATAGCAGTAGGTCAGACTTGATGTGCTTCATGTGGGACGATTAAGGCAGCTGAGAGTGTTAATTGAGTTTTTCTGCTCACTGACTTGATTCAATACCTCTCAAAAAAGTGATGCAAATCCTGCAATAGTTGGCAGAGCTGGAATGAAGATGGCAGTTAATTGTAAAGCTCTCTCATTTGTAGATGCCCTCCTGGTGAAACCTTGCAGATTCACCTTCTTTCCTGTCAAACAACCCAATTGGTAATTATGGACTAATTCCACACAAACACATGCATGCGGTGAGTCTCAGAACAACAGATACACAGATCTCCACAAAACCTTTTTGCCACTCGGACACGTCCAGGAGATGCTGTGGAGGTAGTTCAGCTTTGCATATTTCACGTTTAATTAAAGTTGTTAAATATATATTTGGAAACTAAATATTGTAAATAAGACAATTTAAAGGTTGTGTTGTTTTATTTGTTTCATTTGTTTAGAAGAAAATACTGGACCTTTTATTGTCCAGTAGCTTTTCATATGAATATGAAACTTTACTGACATAAACTTGGGACCACTGGGAGCAGCTGTGTTGCTTTCCAGCTTTCTCTATATTGAGTTGATTTGTCCAAAACTCTTCCTGCAGTTTTCTTTACCAACATGCAACACAGCACAAGTAGTGCAAGGACAGTATACTTGCTTGATTTACTGACGTCAGACACCTAAAGCCTTGTTTTAACTGCACTGTTTTGGGTTATATTTTTGTGCAGTCCTGTTGTGAAATCCTCTCACCACCTCTAATCGAACCAATAGCTTGCTGCTATCAATGTCATACCAGCAAGAAAACAACCATTTTGAAAAACTAAAGGCCATCTAAATTGACAATGATAATGTATGTATGCACATTTGAATATTCATTGCCGCCATGTCCGCTACCTTCACATGGCTAGTACCGTGGTAACAGTCTATAGGTGGGGTGTGGAAAAATGAGCAGCAGCTCATTTGCATTTAAAGTTACAGACACCGGAAACAGCACATTCTGAAAGGGACTGAAACCGAGGGAAATAGAGGTAGGCGAGAAAAGCTGTTTCCAGCAAACAGCTTCAAAAACATGTTTTCTGGAACTCATAGACCTATGTTAACTTGTTGAAAAAGCTTTATAATATGGGACCTTTAATGTTTTACTAATAACATTTAAAGCACTCCATGGTCTGAGTCCAGAATATATTTGTGAGCTTTGCAACAAAACTCTTTTGCAATCCCCTTATCTGGACAGAAGTGAAGGGGCATTTGCTGCCTGGGTCTAGCTCTGGTACAATCTTTCTGTTGATATTTGTCTGGCTATGTGGCTTCCTTCAGGTTCCTACTAAAAACAAACATTTTTGCATTAATTGTCTTTATGTGCAATGCCACTTTTAACTCTTAATATAATATAATAAAAAATAATAAATTGTGCCAAAGATTGGTTGACTATTCCTATGTAAGCCCAGTATTTATGTTAAATGATGTTTTGATCTATCATCCTGCAGTAAAGCAAAGAGCAGATACTCTGTGACCTGACCCTGCCCTAGATCTAAACTGTATGAAATTTCATTTGAATAAATTGGCCAGCTCATTTGTCCAACCACCCTCATTGTGTATCTGATTCCACTACCAATAGCCACTAGTTAGGAAGAACCTCTGGTATGAGAAACTTTTCAGAAAGGTGCAGGGTGCCAGTCTACAGGGTCATCAGGTCATCATCATCTCAAAAACTGGTGTTTGGTTGAGTTTGGCTAACACAACACATTCTTACCCCAACTCATCAGATAGGGATGCTTGGCAGGACCTCCTGGCATCATTTTTTTAAGGCACTGGGTACCCCTTCAATATCATTTTTCAATGTGTAGTTAGCTATATAAATATGGAACATCTGGTCAGCAAAGTGTGGTTAGACGTTCAAAATTAAGCTTGCTAATAACAATAATAAGCATACTGTTAATGCTGTGAAATGGTTGCACTTTGCTTCAGTTCAGGTACCGAAACTTCTTGGTTAGGTTTAGGAAAAGATCATGTTTGGCTTAAAATAAGTACGGTAACAGCGTCCGTTACCTCCATGCATTAAGCTATGTAAGGCATGTTATTTCAGTTACTTTTGGTTTCACATGAGACACAATCCCTGGTCTCCTGCGTTAATGTCCTGTGCTTGACCCATCCAACGACCCCTTCCTCCATATGCAGACTTTTCTCGCTCCTTATACTACATCATTTGACATGTTGGGAGTGAGAAGGGGTTGTCCATAAAAGTCTATCAAACTATCCTGCGTGTTGAGAAATGACTTAAAGAGAAACCCAGTGCCTGAAAAAGTGATTCCTGACACTGAAAAGGCCCAACAATGTGCTCTGTGGGAAAAAAGGGAGCAGCATTTCAGCCAGATGGGTTCAGGTCCTTCTTCCCATAAATCAAAAGCACATTAATAATTACCATTGTTAACATAATCTGATGTGGTAGGTAATTTGTGCATACTCCAAATAGTACATAATAAACCCAACTGGTCCTGGGAGCAATTGAGTCATAAACATAAATCAGGCTCAATTATACAATTCCTAACCTCTCCTGATGTGGAGCTTCTGAAACTAACACATCCTGCACAGCATGCATTTGATAGATCATTGTTTCAGAACTGTCACAGAACATTTCCCTCTGGAACATACCGGCATCTAAATGTGCTTCACACCAACGTCTCAGTGCATTTCCAGTAAGCAATAATGTATGTACCTTTCCAGGAAATAATGCTGTAAAATCTGTTTCGTAATATGAAAAACATTAATGGCCATAACCAACCAATTAATCATGACATTTGACTGATCTTATTGAACTCAAAAATAAATGATTATACATTCATTTGATAACTAATGATTAATGATCATGCTGTAATACTTTAATGGGTAAATATTTCTCACAGCTCCAGTCCAAAACCTTCCCCCCCTTTAACTGTAGGCACACACACAAGAAGCACATCCACTCTTATGGGCCCCAGAGGGCCAGGCCCTCCCATTTTGGAATTTGTCCTTCCCAGAAGAAATCAGTATTCTTATTCTTATTATCATATTTTGGTAGTTGGTTCTGATTTATTATTATCATTGTTATTCTTATTGGATGTGTATGTGCTTCATCAAAATCTCTCTTTTGTTTTCAACTGTGTTGCAACATTATCTTATGGAATATCATGTTTTTATTGTGGGATGAACCGTTTCCCTCTGCTGGTGATCCGTTAGACTGGTTTTGAGTTATGTGCAACAACATGAGTTGTTTTTTCTTTTTGTTTGAGTCAGTATGATGCTTTACTTCAGCCAGCACCTGGCTAGCTTGGTTTAATCGTTCACAATTGTATTTCTCTGTGGACATGGACATAAGAAGATGGTTTACAAACAAGAAAAGAGAAGCTCACCTTATGAAGATAATCACTTAGCAGCTGCAGCACACTATAAAAACCAGTCACTGCTAGCAGTTCTGTAGATTCCAGTAATGAAATAAGAACTAGCATTGACATTACCACCAAGCAACCAACAACCACAGCGGGGGCAAGCACAGCCACCACTGCGCCATTTCTCTCATTATCTCTGACTACTCCACTGCTGCTGATGCCACTGTTACAATGTTGTTGTACTGTTTTTTTGTTGTTGTTTGTTTTGTTTTTCTTTGCTTTTTTAAGTCTTTTTTTTGTTTTGTTTTTGCCTTTATTGGATAGTGCAGCTATTAAGAGAGACAGGAAGGGGACGAGAGTGCAGATAGGGCCCCAGGCTGGAATCGAACCTGGGCCACTGTGGGAAGGACACAGCCTTACTACACCAGTACTAGCTCTACCAGTTAATAAGAATAAGAACAAGAAGAAACTTTATTCACATAATGCAACAAAGTGCTTAACATTAAAGCAAATAATAATGACATATGTGGTAAAAGAGGATAATGTGTCTTAACCATGATGAACAAATAAGAGGGCACAAAGTAACCATTGTAAAGATTTTAAGACTGGAGTAATGTGGGCTCTCTGTCTGGTTTTTGTAAGAACACATACTGCTGCGCTCTGTACAAGCTGCAACTGACGAATAGCTTTCTTTGACACACCAGACAGGAGAACATTACAGCAGTCCAGCCTGCCAAATAATAGGCTGCACGATTGGGTCACAATTATCTCATATCAATTGAAGCAAATGATACTGAACTATTGAATATGAATATCTTCAAAAGAAAAAAATACTTATATTGTCAGGCCCATCTATACAAACCAAATGCCTGGCCAGTTACTGCCCTCTGGTAACTGGACTGTGCAGCAGGTTTTATTCATCTTGTCTACAACATCACCAGCTACCATCATTAGCTAGCAGTATGGTAGCTAACAGACAACAGAGTGGTGACTACACGCTGATAGAGGTGGATACATCAGAGCCAGAGAAACACATTTTACATTTCACATATTTTGTTGGCAATCAGATTAAAAAAAAAAAAAAAAAAAAGCACATGACTATTGGAAAAATGCTGAACACTGGATATTAACTAGGTCAATTATCGGTCAATCCCTACTATTGATCATATCACATGACTTCTTACTCATGTTAACTCACTCTGGAATTTCCCCTTGCGGGACTAATGAAGGAATATTGAATTGAATTGAATTCAATTGAATTGAATTCAATTCAATTCATTCCAATTCAATTCAATTCAATTCATTTCAATTGAAAGTTGATGTTCAACTTCAACAGGACTGCATGGAGAGACTGTTCCCTCAACTGACAATGGGTTTTTAGAAGGTTATTACAAATCTGGTTCATCACATTCAGTCAATAGCCTGTTTTTTTAGTGATACAAGGTTATTGACAATGTATGACTGATTTAACTGTTCACCAGAGTGATGGCCTGTGGAAAGAAATGCTTCTTGTGTCTGGTTGTCATGCAGTGCTCTGTAGCTCCTACCAGAGGGGAGAAGTTGGAACAGGTGTGATGGATCTGCAGTGGTGTTTCCTGCCCATTTCGTGACTCCTGAATGGAGGCCAGGTTGGCACCAATGAATTTCTCTGCAGTCCCAGCTGTTGATCCTGGTCTGTTCCTGTCCTGCTTGGTATCCAATCCGAACCAAACAGTGATGGATGAACAGAGAACAGACTTGATGATTAAAAAATGCATGTAACTGTTGCTTCTTAGGAAAAGCGAATTCATTACTTATAGTTTTTTTTTTATTATTATTTAGAATTTTGTCCCTCTGCTCGCACTTCTCAAACTTCTCCCTCCCTGCTTCCTTCATGTCTTTGTAAACAGTATTATCATTATGTTTTGGCTGCCCACCACAGAGCTCAGCATCCACCTCCAGTCTGTCTGTGAGATGCCTTGTTATCCCACGTGCTATCATCATCAGAGCCCAGCTCCCCATTCAACCCAATTCATCTGAGCCTCCAGCTGCTCCCTCCATGGCCGCACATAATATTTACTCGGCCTGGCCCTGGTTCAGCCACTGAATGCAAATGATAGTTGTTGTGCTATGTTGAGGGAAATATCCACATTTTGCTCAACACAAGGAAGTGGCATGCCAAGATTGCTTTCAAGGTCAGAGCTTTGTGCTGTTGAGAGCTTCTTGCCCATCTGGAGAGAAAAAAGCATAGTGTCCTTCACACAGAGCTGGCTGGCTTCTCCACACTGCTCCGCGTGTGAGGCATGTACCGCAGATACACCCATCTGATCGAGAGGTAGCCACTAAGTACATTTCTCAAGTACAGAACTTGTTTGAGGTTATGGTAAACTCTTTTAATTCCTATTTCATTTTTTGGTTTTTGATTTAAAGTAGCATCACAAACCCCTCCCCATACCCAGCCATATGGAAACTCATAATATAGTAAGTGTGCATGACATTAAACGACGACGGGTTACATGACGGGTAAAACATGTCTGAATTAAAAGAGTATAAGAAATCAATTGAAAGCCAAACTAAAAAGGTGAGTCTTGAGCCTCCTTTTAAAAACACCAATGGTCTCTGCGGTCCTGATGCACTCTGGCAGGCTGTTCAAAAGCTTCGGACCATAATAGCTGAATGCCGCCTCCCCGTGGGCTTTGGTCTGAACCCTTGGAACAATCAAAAGGCCGGTGCCAGAGGACCTCAGGATCCGCGAGGGCTGATATGATAGAAACAGGTCAGATACATAAGATGGCCTAAGACTGTTAAGACACTTAAAAACTAATAAAAGCACCTTAAAGTCGATCCTGAAACACATGCATACAAGACACATTCCAAGATTACTTAAAAGTAGCTCTAAATTATGACAAAAACCATACAAATATTAAAATTCAACAAATAATAATAATAATAAGAATAATAATAAGAATAATAATAATAATAGAACAATAAACCCATCTCTTTTTAACAGTGAGTATTTCTGCTTTGGATTCTTGAGTGCAATGTATTGCTATTACTGCCTTCTGTACCCACTAATTATGAATAATACTGATGACATCATCTCAGATTGACTTTGGAGACAAATTTCTAACACAAAGCCTGCATTACATACTGGAAGCATGGTGTTTCCAAGGCAGGGAGGTTCTAATGAGAGATGCTATTGAGTTGCATTATGGGGAGCATAAGATCCACTGGTTTTGGAGCTTGACTCTGTAATATACAGTATATACTCACTACAGGGATTAAAAATTAGAATATCTCAGCCTTTGCAGCTGCGATTTCAACTAGTCTTCTGTATGCCACAGTGAAGTGTTTACACCTCAGCATTGAGTGATACAAAGATGATATGGGCAGCTGATGTGTATAATATACTGTAATTAGATGTGGTAACCTACAGCTGCATCGTTAATATAAAACTAAGTGTATAGACAGGAAGCAAAATTTTGTTCACTCTGAATCAGAGAGAAAGTTTGTTTCTGAATGCCATTATCTGGCTGAGTGTGTTGATAGTTGTTGTTTTTTTTTTTTTTCCTGTAGTGATGTAGATTAGACATTTATTTATTAAACATGATTCCTCTAATGTGAGGTATTTAGGAGTAATGCCTCCTTCCGGCTGGGTCATGAAGGGAAAGATGAAGAAGAAGAAGATGAATCTTCAAATATGCTTCCAGCCCTGTGGCTTTGAACGTCTACCTGCAAAAAAGGAATGAAATCCTTTTAATTAAATTGAATCTGACAGTGCACTAAATTCTGATATCATTGCTACTGAGGAAGTGTTGAAAATACAGAGAAAAAGACAGCTCTTAAAGTCTGGATCAGAGGGCAAATAGATAAATAATCTGGAAAGATTAGTAAATGTGGTCTGCATTTTTTTTGACATAATGTGATAATACAGTAATTACAAAATAACAAAATGATAATCTAACAGCCTAATTGTTAGTGATTGGCCCCACTGTCAAAACCAGACCTCAATAAATGCACTTTGTGAGTTGTTGCTTTACGGAACATCAACTGAACTTCAAAGTTTACTGAGCAGCTAAATTTAGTTGGGCTAAAACATACCATTTCATTTCAAAAGGAAAAAATCTTAATTACACCATATTTCATTTAAAAAATAGCATTTCAGTCATTTTTGTTTTGTATCATATTCCCATCAGATATTTGGCTGATAGCCTCTGTGACAGTGTGTCCCGCTTCCATAAAATCAACTAACAATCAAAATAAGCTCTGCACTCATGTTGAGAGTGTACTGTTTCTGCAGGTCATATACAAGAAATGAATGTATTTGGTGCACAGGAAATCGCTGTTAGCACACATCACAGGACCCATCAGCCTTGTCGTCACAATCACTCTGGCCTTGGACAGATAGTCCACAGCAAAGCCTTTGGAGGGAAAAAATGAAATAAATATTAAGACACTACTGAACAGCCAGTCAGCATCACTGGATCCAACCAAGATAGCTTACAATCACTTTTTGAATGAGGTGTGTTGTGTGTCTCATCTTCCATCCTCACTGACCTCATTTTCTTGTGTTGCCTCCCACAAAGTCCAATGATACATCAACAGATTTAAGGGATGACCCAGAACCCGTCCAGCCCTACAGAGAAAGCTCTGGCTGTCTGCTGGCCACCTTCTTGGTCACCGTCTTCATTTCAAATGATTAAAAGAGAGGAAAGCAAAACCAGTCACAAAAATATGCATCGTGCATAAATATGTGACCAATGTGGTGGAACAGGTTGATTTTGGTTTGTGAGGGAAACAAAGAAAAAAGGAGCCGCACACACAGAAAGCGGTTCTGTGTAGAGATGCAGACATATGCAGTGAGGCAGAGTGAAGTCCTTTCCCCAGCTGCTCTGTGGACACACAGGATGGAGAGCAGAGTGTCTATTCTCTTCACTGTTGCTCACGGCAGCATAGCACTGTCTGTCAGGCCATTCTGCACGAGTGACTGTGTGTTTTACATGGAGGCAGAAGTTAAAAATGATGGTCTGTCATTCATTATGAGGTCGATGCACTGTAACAGTGTAATCTAATTCATAAACCCTCGACAACAACACATTTAGAGTTTGCACAAGACAAGTGATATGTAACTCTGCACATAGTAAAATGACTTTAATCAATTATACAGTGTGACGAGATACAGATTTTGAATTGATTTATAAAAAAGAGCACTTATATTAGATTGGTGCTTTGTATCAGCCAAAAACTATGACCTCAATAGTCACTAACTGCATCAAGGGAGAAAACATCAGATTGGTGCATCCCTATTTGCACATGTATTGGACATAGTTTCTCATGTACAGCATTGGTATTGTGCAGAAATAGTCCTTACATACAGCAGATCTGATCTTATTACAGGATAAAAATTTAAGGATTGGCCAAACTGAAAAACTTCTTTGCATATTTGTCTTTTTAAAAAGTCCGTTTTCTTTGATCATATTTGTTCAGGGTGGAATAAATTGCACACAGATGTCTTCAAATCTTTTGAAAATATGTTATCAATATAGGTTTAGTGACAATCAGAACCTCCCACTGATATTTTTAACAATTCCACTTGCACAGTAAAGGCCAAACACATTAATTTCAAGGCACATGCACTAAGTATGGGAGCAATGCTGCTGTGACAATGGTGTTTGAGTGACACAATTACTGCTGACAAAAGCAACATCAAGGGTATCATCGTGTGGCTTCAATGTGTGAGGAAACACTGATATGTTACAGTGTATGTGTGTGTCTCTGCAGGAGATGTGTCATCCCTCACAGGAAATATCTTTCAGATGAAGTGAGATCATATTTAAAACCTCAGTCTTGTATGTCTTTGCTCTCATGTGGCTCCAAAAGATTTGCTGCAACCAGTGATACACCTTAGGATCACAGATTTTTCAAGGCTACATTCCACTAATTTTTTCCTAATTTGAATGTGTGAGTAACATCCATAAGTGGAACTGTGAAAAAATTTCTGACTGAAAATGTTAGTGAAAGGCTGGAGTTCCTTCACATTCTGCACAGAGGCAGGTGGAGTGATGAACTGGCACAGGCAGCTCTGTATATGATGTGGGTTTGGGGTTAGGGTCCAGCTTTCTCAGAGACTCTGTGACACTACAAAAGTTAACATACTACAGGATAACTTGTTTAGTTAGCAGCTCCAAAAACACAAAGCTAATAGTGCACTGTAAAAATTTTCCTTACCTCTGTAACTCTTCTAAAGTCACCCACTGATTCCAAAAACAGCTTTGACTATTGAAACATCAATAACAATTAATGGCGTTTAGCTTATGTAGCTGCTAGAATGGGGAAAAAAAAGAATATTCATCACAGTTTTAGAAAATGACATTTTAAAATGAACAGTGCTGCAGACAGCCCACAGAGAAGAGATAAATATATGCGTGATACAGCCTGCTAAACAAGTAACTACTGAAAATTGTCTGTGTTGTCTCTCGAAGCTGCTGTTGAAAGTCCAGGTTACACTCCCAGGTGTGTATAGATGTCTTCTATTGAGTTCAGTCAATGGATTTTCGGGTCTGATAATCTTAATGCTGTTTCGATGGCTTTCCCTCAGTGTAGCCAAAGAATCAAGTCCTTGGGGAACACCCTGATTCTTGTTTTTGTTCTATCTTCCCAACATGAATTTTATTAAATTGAGTCATACAGTAGGTCTACAATATATCAACATGAAAAACGGGCTATATCTTTGAATCTAAATTATTACACGACTAAGTTTTCAAAGGCAGATCATGTTATACTCTGATGTGGGCATGGGTTGATGAAGAATATGTAAGAGATGTGCACTCATTTAAAACAACACTTCCATAACCCTGTGATGGCCGCATGTTATTTTTAGAGCACTGACGGATGATAATGAGCATGTAAATGTTTGGTTTCTTTCCAGCACAGCAGTGAGAGCGAGCCAGACTCTTTCCCCCGTACAGACTTCTCTGGTTAAATCATCCCAATTAGCCAACAAACCCAGACGGTGTCTCTTGGGAACATGCTCCCTGCAGGAGGGCCAGATTAAATGAATCAGACTGCGTAGCAACGCTTGTGTTCCATAAAAAACAACACTTTCCTTCTTTTCAAAGTCTTTGATTCCACACTGAATGGATTTCCAACAGATACTTATTTAATGATTGTGTTTTCCACACCTCTGTGACTCCATCTAGGGATTTGAATTCTAATCTTTGCTGGAACATTTGGAACATTTCACATCCTATAGTCCCTGTGTATTCTGCTCTGAAGTCTAATCTGATGTATAATGAGGATCGCCTCAGATACCTAACAATCACACACTATGAAAGTCACGGTACAGAGCCTGAAATCCTTTCGTGCACTACAAAGAACTGGTTTAATATCTTATTTTAATATGAGTTTCCATAATTTAAGCTTTTGTTCCACTTGACTGTAGAGGATATCATCAGAAGAAGCACAGACTCAACCTTTAGAGAATAATACATAAATGCACATGTAGAATTCCTTCTCCTTTTTATTTCTAAGAACATGTATCATCTGAGATTTAGCAACACTGATCACAGTGCTTTTTCTATCAAAGTGCGTCAAATGGAATTTAGTCAAAGTTTAATCAGGGAGACTTTATCTGCTGTTTCTTTCTCTCCTCCCTCATTGACCACTAATCCAAGCCCTGTCTCTTGAGTCCGAGCCTTTTATAGTTTTCTCACATCGCTCTACAGTATTTAAAACTCAAACACTTACTCCCTCTTGGTTCATTTCATCCAATAAAAAATTGTACACATGTATCATCAAAGTACTGATCAGTGTTATCATGACAACATCTTCTGACATTAATGCCAACATCACAACACCACCAACACCACCAGCACCCTGACTGCATGCTGCACTAACCCTTGAAACATGAAGGACACTTGTGTCCACTCTGATCAGTAATTTATATCAAGGCACTTTTTCAACCCTTTCTCATGATAAACTGTATTTAAATGTCATTAAATGCTTTTGCCAAGTACATTTTGAAAGAAGCATAATTGATGCATGGATTATGCCCACTGGCAATGTTTTTTTTTCCAGTCCAAAAGGCCATCGTTATGCTTTCTTCTACTACTGTGTGAATCATGAAAACCTGACACATGTTCCTTTACCTACAATTTTTCCTTCCTTTATGGCCTCAAGACTAATTTAATGTCTCCATCAATGCTGAATGATAAAGGTTTGGGGAGCCCTTCCAGGATACTTTATCTGATAAGAGAGCATCCTCTCAGGAAGTGTTTTTAAGCAACTACATTGATATCCACACCACATAAACTCTACTGAGCAGGGCTACCATTTTCATATAATGCTAATATGCTGAAAGGTATTAAGAGAGAGAGTTTTCCAAATAAGCATATTAAAATAGAAAATATCAAGATTCTTGGGGAGAGCTTTGCCTTTGAAAAGGTTCAGCCCTCCTTCCCACCACAATAACTTTTCTATAGTCGCATACAAAACTTAATTCAACGTAATGTTTGTCTATAAAGTTAAGAAAACACAAAAGCATTTCAGGTGGAATGAAGTTTTTAAATGTGAAATCAAGTCTGAATTATGGATGTGTTGATTACTGTGTAAAAGCCAAGGCAACAAGTTTCAAGCACTGTATATAGAAATGGTGATGTCATTTGTTTTCTTTTTAATAGTAGTCCTGTGACATTGTCTACATATAAACTGATCCCATAAGGGCTCCCAGCTTCAAACAACAGGAAACACAGCCAAAAAAAAATCACAAATAACACTGTTCAGTTATTCTTTTGTCTCTAGATTTCTGTCTCCTTCTGCCCTGTTATAGAAACATTAATATCAATTCCTGTAAAGAAATAAGATCTTTTCTGTTTTAGTCCAAAATCAGTCATCAATCCAGTTTTGTAATTGATATTTTAAAGAGGGTTATGTCTCCATGATATACATGTGTGACTATACAAACCAAAAAGCTCTTTCATATTACATAATTTTAAAGTCTATCAGAGCACACCGAGTCTTCATCACATGTCCATATGACGATATTCCAGCTTCCATACATTTCTGCTCACACTGGACTGCACAAAGCTAAATGAGATTACAATATTCATTAGAGAACAAAATATGTTGATTCTTTAGAAAGATTTAGAGGCCAAATCCTGGGCAACAGGAAATTGAAAATCAAGTCACGCCATTCTAAGTAACCTTTAAAACGACTGACTCTCCCTTTAATCAATCTATCTCTCTAATATTCCCTTTGCAGCTTCATTAGCACAATGTATTCTTCATTTAATTTCTCACAAAAGCCCTGGGAGAATACAAGACCCCTCTGAGCTATAATAAAGGCACCCGAGCATGTGCCTGAAATAAACTTATTAACCAGCAGCAATTAAGCCAACATTTTATTTCGGATTCTATTGCCGAGGAGACCTTGTTAAGACATTGCCAAACAAGTGCAGAAACAGAAGGCCTTCAGTTTGTGATGGACAGCAAAAATAGCTCCAAGAGTTGAGGAAGTGTGAAAAAGGCTTAGACCAAAATATTTATAGCCCCTTATTACATATTCACTGTGGTGTGGCAAAGGGAGCCCTTAACAACACTCACTATAATAAGCATTAGTTCCACATCATTATACATGAAAGTATTTACTAGCACCTTGTGGGAGCCAAAGGCTACTACAGCCTGATCAAACACATTATATCATCACAACCCCACCTGTTTTTTCAAGCTGACTCTATGTTAACTGACTATACCTGAGAATAAGGAAATGCAAGACTGTTAAAAGAACATATATCATGGCAAGCAGCAAAAGCCTGCAACAGCTTTCCAAATAAACTTAGTTATGCATAAATCATTTCAAACGCTTGTCAGTTAGCCACAACTTGATATATTGTATTGTTGTTACAGTCAAAAACTACATGCTGTGTATCCTGTTGTTCCAAAGCTCCAAGCACAAAAGTTCTCTCATTTGCTACTTCTAATCAATGCACTCACACGCTAAATTGACAACAACCCACAGCCTCACATGTAAACAAACCGGTATGTGCAGATGAATAGGAAATTGTTTGATCAGCTGGAAGCAGATCTCTATGTTAGCTACGGTAGCTAATCCATGGGGACACTTTCTGTGTTTATTTTTTGTCGGGCTCAAAGACAAATGTTTGAAATTATTTATGTAAAATTGAAGTTTATTTGGAGTGATATAACATGGAAACAACCCTTGTTTCTTAGGGCCTAGAATTAGCATTTTGCTTTTATCTATACTACCGACAAACAGTTCTTTGTCATGTAGCTTCTAACAGCTAGGAGACATGGCTGTAGCCCTACATACACATATTTGCAGCTATAACACACTACAAACAGAGAGTCACAGTGTCAAACTCTCGCTGATTCTCAGTTGAAAAGAAAGTGTATTGCTGGCAGTCTTGCCTTGCAAAGCTCAGCGAATGTGACTTCAGTTTGTGATGAGTTTCACTCACAAATGTATCCGCGTGTTAGCAAGGGCTGAGTGCTCATTTGGATTGTTTATGAAAGAGAGCTAAGTCCCACATAGAAAATACAATGAATGAAATGCAATTGATTATTTTACCAAGGGAGAGCAAATAGGCAGTAACAGGTACTGGACTGAGGACAGAGCCTTGAGGGACACCATACTTAATAGTATAGATAACTGTTAGTACATTCTGACTGATGTAAGGCAAAAAGAGAATGTGAGGCTGAAGGAGGTGTCAGTGTTAGTGACAAATAACATCTATTTATTTATTACTCATTTACTGTGGAATTGTTTATTTATTTTTTATTTATATTTTATTTATTTTCAATAAGGCTGTTTTTTTAAGCTGATTTGACAGAAGAACCCCTGACTATCTGTTACTGTGTGTCAGATTCCATTTTAAATTAATGGTATCAGTCCTCAAAAAGTCTGAATCCTGGTGTGAAATAACCCTGTCAGCTGACCTGTTTAAAACAGAATTTAAAGCCAGCCATACAGCTTTAATGAGGACAGAACTGGCAAAGTTTCACACTTAACTAATGATCAGATGTATGTGGGTAACTGATACTTGCGAGCCTGCAAGTGTTGTGAAATCACATGTTCACAGAGTAACAGATATCAGCCTGGAGCACACAGCACCGTGCATCTGATGCTCCACAGATAATAAAACACCAGGTATCAACGTTTAAGCTATGGATCCAATTAGAACAGCAGTGCAGTGAGATGGAGACAAATATTAAAATGTGATAATATCAGCGGTGTCTGCTTGTGTGGCTGCCGATTCTTTTTTTCCCTGTTAGCCTCAGTAACACCTCTGTGCAACAAGGTACATATCCTGACTCTAAGACACAGGAAATTAAACTTGTTTTCGTTCCCCTGATAGTTCCTGCCAGGAGATTAGATCACCACAGTGAACTCACCTCACTCACCCCTCCAGTGTCAGACTGTCCCTCAGAGGCCACCATAAGGGCCACATGTCTTTCCTGCCAATAATCACCCCATTAAAATGAATGATTCTGCCCAGACCGTGTACTGTACATAATCGTCAATTAGCCACTGGCGTCGAGATGGCACCTCTGCTAACCTCTAAGAGTCTGCTGGAGCCTCATTATGGGGAGTGTGACTCACTCATGATCATAGCCAGACTCTGGGCAATAATGGGAATTGAAACATCAGCTTCATGTTCATGAGATTCACACAGAGCAATAAAATGAACTGCGTGCGGCATCTTCTCGCTTGATCATCTAAATGAGAGAAGGCTTTGTTAGATTTGGTTTGTTTTTTAATGATACAATTAGAAAATTATGAAGAGGGGGAGAGGGGGCAGGAGGTCATAGTTTGCAGACACACTGCTTAAAAACCTGTCTGATTTTGTATCACCACATCCTGTCTGCACTTGATGCCTTTCACAATTTTTGGTCGTCCATGTCATGCACATCTGACAGTCCACATCATCAATTTGTCATTGTCTACACTTGCAGCAGACTTCCCAAATGTAGATTAGGACAATTCAAGTCTATTTATAGCTAGTGACTGGTAAGCCAGTCACTAGGTATACACATAATGGTATCAGTTGAGGATATTTAGCAGACTTCACACAGCTCCCTCTGGAGGCGCTTAAAACGTATACTTTTTCACATTTGTAGTTGTGCTCCCCAACACCTGCAAACACACTTTGATGGGTAAAATGAAGGAAGTTCCTATTTACACAGCTTACTCTGTTTGTTTGTTCTACTAACATTCCTCCTAGTCATCATTAAAACTGAACCTCTGACAAAAGTTGTCCAAATTATCCATGGCTTGTGTACAGACATTTGTTTCTGAACAATGATAATGGGCAGAAATCAGTAACACTTAGAATGCATTCCTTGTGGCTGCTTAATGAAAACCTACCATTGTTTTACCATTGAAACGTTGCTGTTTCATCCCAAATATATTGTATAAATGGGATGAAACAGCAACAGGAAATGTTTGGTTTGCACCAAAGTCAGCAACCATTGTGCAACAGTGATGCAGATGGAGATTCAATTACAATTTAAAAGTCCTGAATTTAAAAGAACACAGAAAAACCTCAATAGCATACTGATTTCCAAAGCACTCACTGCCTTCCCAAAGTGAGCACTGGTTTCTCTGAAAATTGTCTAACTCTGCCACTAGTGATTGCTGTCTAAACACTGCTGAGCACGCAGTATTACCGTGGCATTCAGTGTAGACCGTGACAGAGGACTGAAGCTGCTGCTACTGTGCAGTTGATGAGCTGCTTTCACTACACACCCAGTGTAGAAATGGTCTGACTTGCCAGATGGTTTGTTACATGGAACTATCTGAGAAGTCGTCCTTGTAAAATATTTAGAAAAGGGCAGGAATTTTCAAAAAATACTTAGCAGGTGGTTGGATGATCTTTACATCACCATCTATCACAGGCTAACTTTGGCCAGTCAGATCAATGAACCATGATGTAGTGGGGTAGCCAAAGCTAGTTGGGGGAAGGGCAAATATATTTTTTCCTCTGAGAGAAAAAAATCTTCAGTGTTGTTCTTTGCTCTTCTTTCAATGACAAAATACTATTTCTGATACAACTGATGCAACGTCAGTAGCTACACTAACTTATTAAGGAGCCACCATTATTGTTTTTGAACAAGCAGTCATGCTGTTGTCACACTTAAACCACACCAGCCTGTGGCGGCCAGTAGTTCCTCATAAGACGCTGTGCTTCAGCCACATGATCACAGGATCATGCAGGCATTATCTCACTACCTTGCTACCTTGCAAGGTAACTTGTAAAAAGGTTGTAAGCCTGAGAGGAGCAAGAGGGAGCCAGCCAACCAAAGATAGGGCTGGGCTGTGGGAAAGATTTGATTTTTGATTTTCTATGATAACCCAATCCCAAATAGGCGGCACGGTGGGCACAGCAGGTAGTGCGCGTGCCTCACAGCAAGATGGTCGCCAGTTCAATCCCCGGGTCAGATAGGGCCTTTCTGTGTGAAGTTTGCATGTTCTTCCTGTGCTTACGTGAGTTCTCTCCGGGCACTCCGGCTTCCTCCCACAGACCAAAAACATGCTCATTAGTTTAATTGGTGACTAAAATTGTCCTTAGGTGTGAGTGTGAGTGTGAATAGTTGTTTGTGTATATATGTTGCCCTGCGATCGGCTGGCGACCGGTTCAGGGTGTATCCCCCCCTCGGCCGTTGACAGCTGGGATAGGCTCCAGCCCCCCCGCAACCCCGAAAAGGGATAGTCAGGTATAGACAATGGATGGATGGATGAACCCTATCCCAAATGTTGTACCCTCTTTAAAAGCTCTTCCTGATTCTATGATAATTTCTCAGAAACACAAAGTGTAGAAAATGACACATACAGTACCTCTGTTTGGGCTCTCAGAGACCCCACCTCTAAATCATAAATAAATATAGTGGGTTTTCATCTGTTCCATATCTGTCATTAGTGTCAACAGGATTGCAACCCTGGGGTCAAATTGACTCCCAAAATTTGGGCCACTATTATGAAGGATGATATACAATACATTTCTTTGTCTGTGGATGACTCTTTGGCACACAAAAGGAACATATATTTGTTCATATATAGCCCATGTACAGTGCACTGAGCTAATGGAGTGGGTCACGGGATGATGCATGATTCACCATTTCACTTCATCACAGCTGTCAGTGAACTTTTAAAGGCCCATTCAAATCATGTTCTTGTGTGTTTACCACAGGCAAGCATGATTGTATAGAAATGAAATCTGATGGAGAGAGTTTGTCCTTGTCATCACATTTAGCCATGGCTGCTTTTAACTTTGTGTGTTCTATGGTGGAGGGAGGGAGGGAAGATGTTTCTGTTCTGCACTCAGTGGTAATATTTCTGACTTTTTTCAAAAACTCTTACTTTGCTGCTTAAATGGAATGTAAGCTGCCCTCATTTGTTCTGCTCATTGTGAGCACCTGGATTCTCTAAAGGGTGAAAAATTTAGTATTTAACTGGCTGTATGAGTGATGGCTCAAACATTAATGGTCAGTGAATGTGAATGGTGTAGGCTGCTGCATTATGACCTTGAGTTTTTCTTTCAAACACACTCTCTCTCTCTTTCTCTCTCTCTCTCTCTCTCTCTCTCTCTCTCTCTCTCTATCTATCTATCTATACTTACACACACACACACACACACACACACACACATACAAGGGACTTGGGGCTAACCTGTCCAAGGCTTTAGCCCTCTAGCAGATCATCAGGAATAGATGATTCTTCTTCTTGTAAAATGGTGTACTGGTAGCACGGTGCTGCTGCTCGAGGAAAAAAGGGAGCCTTTCTGTGTGGAGTTTGCATGTTCTCCCCGTGTTTCCTCCGTAATAAGCCCCACTTAAAAACATGCAAGAAGATCACCACCTGACCAATGGTGACAAAAAAAAAGATGGGTCCTTGGGCGCGGGCACCGGCATCGGCTGGCAGCCCACCGCTCCTGGTCTGCCGCGGAGGATCGTCAGTCCAAGGATGGGTCAAATGCGGAAATATAATTTCACGAGAAGCATGGCGTGTAGTGTGCAACTAACTCACTGTGTGATGTGATCAATAAAGTACGTTTCTTTCTTTCTTTCTACTACCACTAGACGTAAAACATAATATACAGTAGAACAAACCGTAGACAAATAAGGTTGTTCAGTCTAGTCTACATTTAAATCTAAAGTTCTAAGTCTGCACTGGTACTGCTATCGCATCGACAGAGGAAACAGTCCCAAAGAGAACAGTGGACAGTGAGTCACCAATTAAGCTAATGAGCATGTTTTTGGTCTGTGGGAGGAAGCCGGAGTACCTGGAGAGAACCCACACATGCACGGGAAGAACGTGCAAACTTCGCACTGAAAGGCCCCACCCGGGGATCGAACTGGCAACCTTGTTGCTGTGAGGCACGCGCACTACCTGCTGTGCCACCATGCAGCAGCTCCTTTATTATTTTGTAGCACATGCTCCTTACAAGAATAGAATTAGAATGAAATTAGGCGAGAAAAAGAAAATCTATAAAAAATAAGATATAAAAAACAAAATATTTACACTGATATATATATATACACACAGTGAGTTCAATAAGTATTTGATCACCCTGTGATTTTGCAAGTTCTCCCATTTATTGTATGATTTTTTTAACAATTTATTTGTATATTACTGTGTCAAATAAGTATTTGATCACTTGCTTATCAGACAGATTTCTCACCCACAAAGACCTATGCTGCTTTTAAATAGTCCAACGCCACTTTGCTCATGATTCTAATTTAGTAGCAGCTGTTTGAGGTTGTTAGCTTTCATAAAGGCACCTGTGCACCCCATAATCAGTCAAAGTCTAACTACCAACATGGGCAAAACCAAAGAGCTGTCAAAAGACACAAGAGACAAAATTGTAGACCTTCACAAAGGTGGAAAGGGCTACGGGGCAATTGCCAAGCAGCTTGGTGAGAAAAGAACAACTGTTGGAGCAATCGTCAGAAAATGGAAGAAGCTAATGATGACTGTCAATATCCCTCGGACTGGGGCCCCACACAAGATCTCACCTCATGGGGTATCAATGATGGAACTAAGGAAAGTGAAGAATCAGCCCAGGACTACACGGGAGGAGCTGGTCAGTGACCTGAAGAGAGCTGGGGCCACCGTTTCCACTATCACTAATACACTAAGACATCATGGTTTAAAATCATGCAGCGCATGGAAGGTTCCCTGGCTGAAGTCAGCCCGTGTCAAGGCCTGCCTGAAGTTTGCCAATGACCACCTGGATGATCCAGAGGAGTCATGGGAGAGTGGAAGCATCACGCTGATCCAGAGGAGTCATGGGAGAGTGGAAGCATCACGCTCTGGGGTGTTTTTCTGCACAGGGGACAGGACGCCTGCACTGTATTAAGGAGAGGATGAACGGGGCCGTGTACTGTGAGATATTAGGCAAAAACCTCCTTCCCTCAGTCAGAGTGTTGAAGATGGGTCGTGGCTGGGTCTTCCAACATGACAACGACCCAAAGCACACAGCCAGGAAAACCAAGGAGTGACTCCGTAAGAAGCATATCAAGGTTCTGGAGTGGCCTAGCCAGTCCCCAGACCTAAATCCAATAGAAAATCTTTGGAGGGAGCTGAAACTCTGTGTTGCTCAGCGATCTGTATGGAGGAATGGGCCAAAATCCCTGCTGCAGTGTGTGCAAACCTGGTCAAGAACTACAGGAACCGTTTGACCTCTGTAATTGTTAACAAAGGTTTCTGTACCAAATATTAAAATTGTTTGACTGAATTTCAATTCAATTCAATTTTATTTGTATAGCGCCAAATCACAACAGAAGTTGTCTCAGGACACTTTCCATACAGAGCTGGTACAGACCAAGCTCTTTTATCTACAAAGAAACCAACAATTCCCCCATGAGCAAGCACTTGGCGACAGTGGCGAGGAAAAACTTCCTTTTAACAGGCAGAAACCTCGAGCAGAACCAGACTCTGGGTGGGCGGCCATCTGCCTCGACTGGTTGGGTGAGAGAGGAAGAGCAAGAGAGGGAGAGTGAGACAGACAGACAGACAGACAGACAGACAGACAGACAGACAGACAGACAGACAGACAGACAGACAGACAGAAATGCAGTCAGAGAGAGAGAGAGAGAGAGAGAGAGAGAGAGAGAGAGAGACAGAGAGAGAGACAGAGACAGAGAGACAGAGAGACTGAAGTAATCAAATACTTATTTGACACAGTAATATACAAATAAATTGTTAAAAAAAAATCATACAATGTGATTTCTGGATTTTTTTTTTAGATTCTGTCTCTCACAATGGAAATGCACCTATGATGAAAATTTTAGACCCCTCCATGATTCCTAAGTGGGAGAACTTGCAAAATCACAGGGTGATCAGATACTTATTGACCTCACTGTATATATGTACTGAGAAACTATAAGTATACACATATAGACATAGACATAGACAAATAAACAGAGTTTATACAGAAGGATGTGCTTTGTAAATTGAATTTGGTCAACAGTGAACTGCAGTATAAATATGTATGATCTAACAGGCAGTGAAAAAGTAGAGAATAGCACTAGCCACCACAGACTCATAGAAAATCCTGAGCATAGGAGAACATCAGTGTTCTTTGCCCAGTCCAGTTCACTGCATGAAAAACCACATTTACGACCAGTAAACCCCCGCGAAGTTCATTGATTATCAGCAGTTTACGGGAAGTTTATGGGGAACTTCGTCGGCTCCAAATATCGTCGGAAACGAACCATCTGTCGGCGGGGGGCAAACACACATCAACAAGGATCAACCAAGTAAAATCAGTGACTACTGGGGAAAAAAAGCAAGGAAATGTGCAGAGGGGTTCACTGATAAGAGTCTCTGGGTTGGGCCATGCCATGGTGCATGAAAAAGAGTCTAAGGCCTATGCAAATGCTTCTTTGCTGCCTCTGGGTCATACTGAGTTGGCGCCTGTCGCTTTGAAGGGGACTCGATGCAAAGCCTCTTGCGGTGTGTCGCCACATGCTTTGGCTCGCTCTCCAGCCGCTCTTGCAGTGTCTGGCAGAGTTTGGAGAGCTAGGACACTCCTTCTTGCAGCTGTAAATACAGGTGTTAATATAATATTAGTACTGCTAAGAAACAATAACACGTGATAACATATGTGAGCATGTTTGTCAAAAACAATGCAGCTAATAAATAAAATGCAGCCTATTTTTACATTGTTGTGAAAATAAAGCGGCATTCATGGGACTCTTACCCGCTTCCTTCTTTGTCTGCTGCGAGCTGAAATCTTCACAGCTGCTGCCTGAACTGAAAGAGCTGCCTGGGCATACCTGAAGCTCCTCCACACCATCTCATAATATGTCTTACAGTCCACTGGAAGAAAATATATATTTGTTTGAAATAATTAAGACAGGCATCAGTAAAACAACAACAAGAAACAACAGAAAGGGGTTAAAAAAAAAAACCCAAAACTTACATAAAAAGACTGCTGTCCACACCATCCATGTCTGGACTCCCAGTTAAATTCGTCATCAAATATGACGTCACCATTTCGTTGTGGGGCGAGTTTAGTCTGTAAAACACAAAAAGTACAAACACGTCATGTCAATATGTACCCCCAGGTATTTGTAATCCTTCACAATGTCCACACTGACCCCCTGGATAGAAACAGGGGTTACCAGTGCCTTGGTTCTCCTCAGGTCCACGACCAGTTCCTTAGTCTTTGCCACATTTAGCTGCAGATGGTTCTGCTCACACCATGTGACAAACTTGTCCACAGCAGCACTGTACTCATCCTCTCCAAACTTCTGAAGATGGCAGGTCTCTGTGCAATAGTTGAAGTCCGTGGTGTAGAGGGTGAAGAGGAAGGGAGAGAGAACAGTCCCCTGCAGAGGTGAACTCCTTCCTTCAGCTCACAAGAATTTCCACCACACTATCAATATACAACATTAGTTTCTGATTGTCTGACAGGAGTTCATCTGAATTGTATGCACATGTAAACCGTGTGAACAGTGTAACAAATCTGTACAACATTGGTTTTATTCACTATTGGCTAAACCAAATATATAGTTTGTCTTCCAGGATGGCTGAGACTAGTAATAGTAGCTGTATTAGCAGAGAGGATAGAAATGTGATGTGGCCACATGATTAAGACTGACAGTCCAGGTATTGAAGATGCAAGTCATAGCTGATAAGAAGCAAGAAACGACAACAATCAGTCCAGTGCAGGGGATGAAATTACCAACAGTCGTCTGATGTCTCAATATATGACATTCAGCAGGACACAGCCTGGAGAAACCTGCTGCACCTAATCGTCACTTGACAGCAAAAGGAAAGAAAGGAGGATGGAAAAGCCCATGGGGGTAAAAAAAGATCAGGAAGCAGCAGAATAAGCTGTGAATCGTAGCTCCCCTCACTACCTGAAAGCTATTGATGTAATTGAAAGAAATAAACTCTGGGAAGAAATAAGGACTGAGATAGAAGATGAAGGGAAAAGGAGGGAAAGTCCTTTATTGCGTAACCAAGTTATTTTAGATGGAAGGAAAAGACGCTCGCTTCACTTCCCTAAAAGACCTTCACATAAATTATTAAAATAGGTTGTGGGAGGGGGAGTCATTTGCATATAGATAAAAGTCAGTTTAATATTGTAAATTACCTTTTTATATGGCAATCTGGAAGATTTGGTTTTAATCTCCTAATAAATGTCTCGCTGTGTGTTTTCTCTGCCTACCTGGAGTGTGTGTCAGTGGGTGAGGAGGGGTAGCAGTGGGTGAGAGGGTGAGGGGATGAGGTGGGGGATGGAGATATCACACAGGAAAAGGTTTCCCATTCGTTTTGCTGCCTCGCCTTTAATTAATAGATTATGTACACATGCACACTCCTGTCAGTCTCTCTCAGAGCTTCCTATTACCACTGTGACCTCTCCTTCTGCTGCCCGGCAACCTCTAACACACACACACACACACACACACACACACACACACACGCACACACACGTACACACACACACACACACACACACACACGCACACACACACACACACACACGCACACGCACACACACACACACACACACACACACACACACACACACACACACACACACACACACTTATGCTTACACTTCTACACTTGTGAGGACCTTCATTGATATAATGCATTTCCTAGCCCCTTACCCAAACTTTAACCATCACAACTAAATGCCTAATCCCAACTCTAAATATATCCTAAACCTAATTCTACTGAATCACAATGTAGTGCAACAAAATTTTATTACAATTTTTTCAGACTCAAAAGGAGTCAGTATGTGGGTAAGTTTTGTTGTTTCTGCAGGCCTCACCAATAATAAGCTAACCTAACTATTTGCATTTTACACATGAGTGAAATCCAACAGCCCTGCTGGTACCAAGGGTAGAATCTGCATGCACAAATGAATTTCCCATTGAATCACGTGTGCACATGAACTAGTAAATACTTTGCTGAGTTATTCTGAGTTCATGCCAATTGTCCTTATGTCCTGATCATTCTGTTTCTCATACAGTGCATGCTGATGCATGTTGGACTCGGCTTCTTTTTGGGTACTCTTTGCAGATTGGTTTAAGCTATATGCACATACACTGTGAATACAGAGAAATTAATATGTAGATTGAGGGGTAGTGCGCTCTCAAATGAAATCTATTATCAGTTCTGATCCTACTAAAAAAATGAATATTACTGTAAACAGTGAATATTATTAAAAACCAAGCCTATTTGTTATATAACCAAAATCTCAACTGCCAAAAGACCAGTGGTGAGGAGCCTCCTACATAGAGCACAGCATCTTATCAGTGCGGAGGAGGATGGTGGAGCTGGTCTAGGGGGGGACTAAACTAAAGACCAGAGCAGACACCACCACCACCACCATCCCATTTAGACCCTCTTACACGACTGCACCGTAAAAACATTTAGTCAGATCCCTCAAGCCACAGGGTGTCACCACAAACCTTTCAACACCGTATGATCCTGGCTGATAAACCCTAAAAACAGTCCCCACCTTGCCCCCCTCCACTATACCATGGTGTATGACGTCATGACATATGACACGTACCAGTTGTGGAGAACACTACATCAGTGAAACAGACGACATCATCCATCTGTGAACACCAGAGTGAAACTACTCCCTCCATTCCCTGGGAAAACGTCAAAAGACATCAGTCACGAGTCAGGAGGAGGAAATTCACACCTGACACCAGTAACCATCTTTGAACAGAGACAGGAGTTACCTGCTCACACATATACAACCACCGGCTATGGTAGCAGCTCTGGTGTCATCACGTAAGTGTGGAACTTCATGTGTGTTGATAATATGGCCAGCTCCCCTCATGATGAGGACTTTTAGATGGAGCTCCTAAGTGGACCCTACCTTTTCAAATGTTCTGTTCCCACATTATTCCAATCCTCAGAGTGCAATCCTGAAGCACCGCATGAATCAAACTTGTCACTCATCTACTCTAATTAGAAAATTACTGGTAATGATTAGCAAATCAAGAAATCAGTGACTCAACTGGGACCAGCTGCACTCCACTTTTGTACATTTGAGTTGATATTTAGTGTGGTGTAGTATTTTTGATCCTGTCTTGGACCATTGTTTCTTGTGTTTCCATCTCTACACTGTAAGTGTGACAAACAGTCAGATTTACAAGAATCCTTAAATGGAGACTCCACCAAATTAACAATGTGTTTCCCGGTGTTGATGAGTACTAATGTGTATCATCAGTGCTGCAGGACATTCAAGGCTACATTAGCTGCTGGTAGCATAACACACTGTTCAAATTAACTATTGCAATAGGGGTAATGTAGGCCCCAGGTTTTGGCAAGGAAGAAGAATCTGCACGAAAGGAGGAGATGATATCTGTGGGTCTGCTGCATGAGTTTTATCCATGTCATTTAATGTTAAATCAGTGGAGTGCCATTTTAAGAAAAATACATAAGACTTCTGGAAGTTGCAGTGTGATGTTTTTTCCACATGACCTCTGACTGCTGTCCTTCTTTATCAGATTTCTTCCAGTGTGGACCCACTGACAGACAAACAGAGGAGATGTGAATCAGATGCCTCCCTATTCATGTCCTGTGGCAGTGGGGGTGGGGAAAGTCTTGACGATAATGTACTTGGCGCAATAATGGTTGTACACCTTGATGATCAATGTAAGTCATAAAAGGCCCAGTGACATAGAGAAGTGATAAATCTCCCAGGTCCTCAGTGAAGCAAGACACATAAAAGCAGGCGGCTGTGAGTTTTCATGGCTATTACCAAATTTTTCTCCTCACCTCAGGGGCGAAAAATGCAAATAAAATACAGATTATAAAAAAGGATAATGTGTGGGTTTTGGAAGATGAGGAATGAAAATATCAGCGGGCCTCTTTTTGATTTGTATGTCCAGCGGCGACACTTGAGATGAACGAACCATGTCTTAAATTACCATGTAATAAAATTTTTACCTCAGAAGGTGGGATGTCTCGCACAAAAAAGAGCATTGGCAGCCTAATGGTGCCAGACTGTGGGGAAAAAGACCATTATATTTTCCCATCTGTGACAAATCCAATTAGTAATGTGGCATGTAAAGATGGAAGTGCCCTGATGTTATGTCTAGTGAACATCTTATTCTGTTGATTTGATAATGTAGATCGATGGGAACATAAAAGAGAGCAATCTGCATTAAGTTTGGCTGGTTCCTTTGCTGTGAGTATGGTGGGCTGACTTAATTACTAAGCTGGCCTCTGTGCTGGCGGATATTCTACTTGCCATGCAGACAGAAACACAATCATCTTTAACAAATGCAAATTCTCTTTCCTTTTATGCTCATTGTTCTGCTGATCTGATAAAATCACATGTTTATTCTGCAGTCTTCAGTTGATCTACATCTATAAAGCTCTTCTTTTTAACACTGGAAGCATAAAAATTCTTTTGGACATTGAGTGCAGAGCAGAAAATCCACCCTGCTTAGTGGTACTTAAGGTGTGTGGTAGCAGCAATAATGTCAGTGATAGGAGCAGGATTATTATCACAAAAGCTGGTTCTGTAAATGGCATAGCCTCAGACTGATGCATTTTGGAGAAAGCAACCAGACGAAGGGTTAGGGGTCCAAAATAAACTTTTTGGTCTATCTGCCAATGGCTGGTAAACTGACACAAATGAAATGTAGGATGAATTTTCATGGTAACTGGGAGCCTGAGCCGCACAGCTGTGGGGGAAATGACCTGATCAATGGGAAAAGGACTGATGTACCGGGGAGCTAACTTGCAGGACTTAACCCTGAGAGGGATGTTTTTAGAAGAAAGCCAAACCTTCTGCCCCACCCGATACTCGGGCACCGGTATGTGCCGCCTATCCGCCACCCTCCTGTTGGCGTCCACGGCGCACAGCAGGGCCGCCCAAGTGTCCCTCCAAACCTTGCAGCAGCGCCGCATGTGCTCCTGCACAGATGGTACAGCTATCCCTCTCTCCTGTTCGGAGAGCAGCGGAGGCTGGAATCCCAGCGACGCCTCGACGGGGGAGAGATTCGTCACCGAGGAGGTCAAGGAGTTGTGAGCGTATTCGACCCACGGAAGAAGCTCTGCCCAGTCAGAGGGATTCTGTGCTGCCACACACTGCAACGCCGCTTCCAGATCTTGGTTGGCACGCTCCGTCTGCCCATTAGTCTGGGGATGATGACCTGAGGAGAGACTGGACGTGGCAGCACAAAACCCTTTCCACACCTGAGAGACAAACTGTGGGCCTCTATCAGACATATCAGCAAGGATTCCATGAATGCAGAAAACCTGTTGTATTAAGTGGCCAACCGTTTCTTTAGCCCATGGTAACCCAGTCAAGGCAACAAAATGGACCGATTTGGAAAACCAGTCCACTATGGTAAGAATGGTGTCGTTACCTTTAGACCATGGCAGCCCTGTGACAAAGTCCACAGCGATGTGTGACCACGGTTGGTGGGGAACCAGGAGAGGCTGGAGGAGACCAGAGGTGACGCCTTGCCCCGGGTGCACACTGCGCACGCCGCCACAAACTCACGGACGTCTGTCTCAATGGCAGACCACCAGAATCTCCTCTTGATAAAAGACAGGTTTCGGGCCGAACCGGGATGACAAGCCAGCCTGGAAGAGTGCCCCCACTGCAGGACTTGGGAGCATACTCTAGCGGGAATGAAGAGAGCGTGAGCTGGCCCCCTGCCGGGATCCGGCTCGGCCTGGAGAGCGTCGTGAACCACGGCCTCCACATCCCACGAAACCGCCGCCACCACTCGGTCGGGGGGCAGGATGGTCTCTGGTTCCTCCTCAGTGTCGCCTTCCGCCAGCGTGAATTGCCGGGACAAGGCATTGGGTTTGGTGTTATGGGAACCAGGCCGATAAGTCAGGGTGAAGTCGAAACGGCCAAAGAACATGGCCCACCGGGCCTAGTGTGAGTTCAGTCTCTTGGCCATCTGGATGTACGCCAGGTTCTTGTGATCCGTCCATACCATGAAGGGCTGTTCAGCCCCCTCCAGCCAGTGACACCACTCCTCTACCACCAGCTTGACCGCCAGCAACTCCTGGTTCCCCACGTCATAGTTCCTCTCTGCAGGGCTTAATTTCCAGGAGAAGTAGGCACAAGGGTGGAGGAGCTGATCAGGAGCTGACCACTGGGAGAGCACCGCCCCAACTCCCGTGTCCGAGGCATCCACCTCCACAATAAACTGCTTGGACGGATCTGGCTGGGCAAGAACAGGAGCAGCAGTGAACAGAGTCTTAAGCTGATTAAATGCCAGCTCCGCCTCCTCCGAGACGGGTGAGTGGCGCCACCACACAGTTAAAGTTCTTAATAAAACAACAATAGAAATTAGCAAAACCCAAAAAATGCTGCAGCTGCTTACGGTTGACTGGGGTTGGCCACTCAGCCACCGCCTGCACCTTCACTGGGTCCGCTCTTATCTGACCCTCCTTGACAATGAACCCCAGAAAAGACACCGATGACTGATGGAAGGAGCACCTCTCCACCTTGACAAAAAGTCTGTTTTCAAGCAGTACAGCGCAAGGTGTATGTGCTGGACATGTTCATCAACACAAGAGTAGATTAAAATAGCATCAAGATAAACACAAAGCGGTCGAGGCAGTCCCTCAATACGTCGTTCACTAACGCCTGAAATACGGTGGGGGCGTTAGTAAGCCCGACAGGCATCACTAGGTACTCAAAATGTCCTAATGGCATATTAAAGGCTGTCTTCCATTCATCTCCTGATTATACCTGCGACTCACATATATACTGCTCCATAGCCTCCCGCTCCAGCTTCAACAGGTTGTAAAGGCGGCTGGATGGTAACGGAGCCCCGGGCAGGAGATCTATGGAGCAGTCATAGGGTCTGTGAGGAGGCAGAGAAAGAGTATTACATTTACTAAACACCTCGGCCAAGTCATGATAACACTGAGGGACCGCAGAGAGTCTCTGCTCCCACTGTGGGAGGGACGGCCGAGCGTATACAGTTGGCGTGACAAAAGGAACTCCAGCTGAGAATCTTACCGGCTGACCAATCTATGTGGGGGTTGTGGGCTTGAAGCCAAGGGTGGCCTAATACCACGCTAGCAGATGGAGAAGAGAGAACCTTAAACAGTAGCTGCTCGTGGTGATTACCGGACATTACTAGCTGAAGGGGGGTGGTTTGGTGGGTGATAGTGGTGAGGAGCTTACCATCTAGTGCGTTAACCCTGATACTGGTAGCTAACTCAGCCAGGGGAATGCCAGCCTGATGCGCCAACTCCGAGTCGAGGAAGTTGTCCTCGGCTCCAGAGTCAACCAGGACTCGCACTGGCCAAGAGCCACCAGCAGTGATTCAAGTGGCCTGCAGCTTGAAACAAGGATGCGTGGGCTCCAAGTGGCTGGTCCGACCTGACAGTACGCCCATGCGTACTGCCAGGCTAGCTCTTTTGGCCGAATAGGGCACTGGGCTACGTGGTGTGACATGTCACCGCAGTACAAACAAGCACTGGAGTGCATCCCGTTCCACCTCTTCGCCGGTATAAGCCAAGTACGGCCCAGCTGCATGGGCTCCTCTCCCTGACAGGAAGGCAAAGGTGAGAAGTGCTCCGGAGCCGGCTGCCTGGAGCTCTCCCCTGGAGAGATCCATCGCTGCCCCTTGCAGCGATGCTCGCGTAGCTGGTTGTCTAGACGGATGGTGAGGTTACAAGTGCATCAAAATCTGCAGGACTATCCCGGGACGCCAACTCATCCTTTAACTGGTCATTAAGCCCCTTGGTGAAAGCTGCCTTCAGTGCCTCCTCTGTGTGCGTCTTTCGCCAGTGTCCGAAACTGCACAGAGTAATCCCCCATGGATTGAGATCCCTGGTGGAGCTCCAGCAATCAGGCCGAGGTGTTACTGCCATGATCAGGGTGATCAAACACGGAGCTAAACTGCTGGATGAACGAATCATAACTCAGCTCCTCAAACCCTGGCTGGCAGCTCAACGCCTCTGCCCAGGCTAACGCCTGACCCTGTAGTAACCCCATCACAAAGAAAATCTTGGCCTGACTAGTAGCAAAAGCATGGGAACGCTGGGCGAAAATGAGCCGGCATTGTAACAAGAACCCCCGACACCTATTTAAATCCCCTGAAAAGGGCTCGGGATTGGAGATGGGAATTTCATGACTGGGGTGAGCATCCGCCGGAGCGGCTGAGGCTGGAGCTGGCGCAGGAGCTTGAGCTCCCGAGGCCAATGGTGTGACACCGAGCCCAGCCACTTGTGTGGTGAGCTGGTTCACCTGAAGGGCTAACTGCTGCATGGTCTTGAGCAGGCAGTGCGTGATCATGGTGGCTTAGCCACTCATCCTGCTTCCATAATGCGGAATGCACTGCGGGGTCCCCGTCCCCGAGCCGGGTATCCGCTTGGTCCATAGTGGCCAGATTGCACTCCTACGATTCAGGGGAATCAATAATATAGCTGGAAAAGTGAAGCGGATAAACAGTAGGAGACAAGGAGCTGTTAAACAAAACGGTTTATTATAGACCACTAAACAAGAACACAAAATCAGCACAATAAAACAAAAGATCACTACACCGTGGTGAGCGGGTAGGAAGAAAAGCCTAAACTGAGATATAACAAGAGACTCAGGAAACTCAAACAGACTATCACTATCAAAACCTCGAAATAACAATAAACACAAAATCAACCAAATAAAATAAAAGATCACTACGCCGTGGCAAGCGGGTAGGAAGACAAAACATGCACTAGACTATGACAAGAGCCAAACCAAAACTCAGATAACAAGGACTAGACAGACACTAGGAAACAAAGCGAACAAGGCTTCGAAGAGCAAGAAGACGATGGCACAAGAACAAGAGATAAATGGCTGGAGAGTCTCGGCAAAACTGCTTTGACAATCTGGCAGCGTGCCCATGCTGCCACGCTGCTTAAGATTGAGAGGAAATCAGTGGAGATCTGCCTCAGGTGTCTCGGAGACTAGCAGCACCACCAGGCCACACCTCCACTGCAGGCAAGGAGAGAGAGAGAGAGAGAGAGAGAGAGAGAGAGAGCCATTACTAAAACAATCACATAACAAACAGAAAACACATAATAAAAACACAGACCATAACATTTTTAGCAAGGTGTTGGGAATGGCTTTTACCCCCACAGCCCCTCATTACTGTGACTGAATATGAGTCAAAGGAGGACAAATATAGCATTTCTTCAAATGATGCAGACTCTAATTCTCCTTTGTCTGTCTCTAAACATTGCAACTGACTGGATGCAGTGACAGTGTTGCTGTCAGTCTCCATCATACCTCACTGAATGAGGTGAGGCCAGAAAAGAAAGCCATGCATTAAAAAGACATGGCTCCATCTCTGTTCAAGCACAGACAGGAACGTGACGGCAATAGACAGAAAAAGAGAACAAAGCCAAATCAATACTGTCATTATGAGCCCTGTGTAAGACTGAATTAGATGTCATACAGCCTGGAGGTTAAAGAGGGGATTTGACACATTTGAACATGAAGAGTGATGTGTGATGGATACAGCTGACTGTGTTTGTGTATGTGCCTTGGGTCACCATCTCTCTCCATCCAGTTTCAAGTAGTCTTATAGTTGTTTGGTACACGTGTGGACACACTTGGATTTGCCATGCTATGGATGAGGATACTCATCCATAAAGCCAAGTCGAGTGAGTCTACAGTGATCACCATGTGATCCAAGCGATAAGTCATTGGTGGATTCATTCATTCACATAAGCCACAAAAGTGTCTCAGGCTTCCTCAAGATTCCTTTTTTTTTGGGTCCATGGTGCTGGTTGAGAGCCTGCAAGACTCCCTCTGGCTGAGACTGCAAACTGTCTGTTAACACCCCGGACACATGATTGACATGAAATCATTTACAGATACAGCTCTTTGAGACTGTAGTACCCTGAGACTTTTTGTATTATCTAGAGGGTGCTCTAGGCTCCAGGTGTGGGTTACCTGGCAGGAAGTCTATATACAGAAATATCATGTCATGTGACTCTCTCTCTGCCTGTGCTGCATACCATGTGCCAGTAAAAAGCCAAGCAACCTATTTTTTGGTGTCTTGCGTCCTCCTTGTTTTTTTCGGGGTCACAATGTTTTAGAGACCTTACTTCTTTAATGGTTCAGAAGTCAGCTCCCAAAGCATCTTAATAAAATGGGTGGGGCAAGAACATTTAAATGTGTGTGGAACTTTGATTGGGAACAGTCGTTGAGAACATGAGTATAGACAAGAAGACTGTCTGAGAAAGACCTAAAGATTCTAATTTCTGCTGAGCACCATGCACACCAGAAACTGGGAAAATGGAATGTGTCCTTGGGGCTTTATAATGCAACACATTTGTTCAATGAAAAAGTAACACCTGCACACTGGCCACAAATCCAGTTGAGATCATATCCTACTAATCTGCGCCAGCAAATTAAGTATTTTATCAAACAAAATGAGGATTTTTTTTATTATTGAATGTTTACTCTGAATGAAACTGCAAAATGCTGGATGGTATTGTATTGTTTTTATACAATATCTACCCGTAGCAAATACATCATAATTAATATATTTATGTCTAAGTTTAGGCAGCTGCAGCACCTTAGGAAAGATGGTAGTCTTAATATAACAAGAAAAAAACAAACAAACACAACGCTGACTTCAAGCACAACACAGTGCTGCATTTTTTGCAATTCAGTGTGGGACAAAAATCTAACCTTTCCCTGACTGAACAAATGTTGTCGGTGTGCAGGCAGCAATGTTTCTGTGAAAATGTATGAGGGAAAAACTGATTAACATTTTTTTTTTCTTTCATAGACAATATTTCTTACACAAACTGGAAGTCTAATTGAAAGCATTTGTGGGCTTCCCTTTTTCACTTACAGTCTTTACTGATGGCCCCTACATATGATTTAATTAGCGTTTTCATAATATGCCTACCAATACATAATTCCAAACATTTAACCACTTGCCTTCTTTTGTCTCTTATTTGATATATTTTCAAACTAATTGAGCCATGTTATTTGATCAAAGTTACAAATTTGTGTTCATATGCATAATGGAGAGTTTCTCATATTAAACATACTGAATATCAGAAAAAGAGATAAACATCAATTATCAGTGCCACAACAGCTAGTTTTGCCCTGAGGAGCTCCTTACCTCTTGTGTGATTGATTGGAAAGCAATGCAAATCCTGAAAGAGACATCTATACATGTTAACACAGAGCATTCTCCAAAGAGGGAGACAGTTCCTGAATTTTCAGTGTTGTTTTTAATATTTCAGGATGTCAGACAGTGACAGGAAACTGTTAGCTGGTTTGATTTCTTCTCCAAGGGAATCAGCAGACGTTTTTCTTTCATGAGAGTAGAAATAAAAAGATTGTGGAAACAAACTAACATCCCCTCCACACACTATAGCATGAAGCCCTTGAGGCCAAATGTACTGACTGCATTCAGACATGTTAACATTTGGTGGAACGTGAGAGAATTCTGCATCTACTTTGAGAAATGCCTTGAGGGTGAGCAGACGCATGGCACTCTGAGGGACACAGATGAGATGACACAGTGTTTATAAATTACCCTCATCACTTTCACTCCTGTTTGCTTTTACTATTTACTTTAGTATTTCCTCATTAAGCTTTTTAAACTGGATCCAATGCACCAACCTTTGTTGTTTGCTACACCTATGCAGGATGCAGATTCATTTGAAGGAATGCAACCTATAATTTCACACCTGCCTGCCTTGTTATGATGCTGACAGTAAACCTACTCATCCTTTGCTTTGGGAAATTATTTTATGTTGAAGAACTACTCTAGTTGTTTCAGTTGTTGTCTGCTACAGTAAACTCCAGAAATATCATATTTTTGCTTGACAGCATGGTGACTGACCTGGGTGTGTCATTTGTGTGTGGTCAAAAAGGGATGTTATAGCACTAACAGCAAGGGACGGACAGAAGCACAGACCACAGGGAAACATGGACAAAGTGTCTGTGACATTACCCATATGTTTCTGAATGGCCATTTTAAAGCTTGGACTCTGGTTTTACTGTTTTGATTTGTCCAGAAGATGGTGGTCTTGGCAGTTGAATAATGGGTGACTGTGATAGGCTGAGACTCCTGTCAATCAACCAAATGGTCCCTTCTAAAGGAATAGTTTGACATTTTCAGAAATCCAGGTATTTGCTTCCTTACCACTCTTATGTAGCTCAGCTCAGCTCTCAGCTTAGTATGACAGGTAGACTCGAAACAGTAGGAAACAGTTAGCCTGGTTCTTTGAAAAGTATCAAGATCTATACTCCAAGCAGTAATGAAAGGATGTGAACACTTCCTTGTCCACTGGCTGCCAGCAGTAGATGAAGTATTCAGATCCTGTACTTAAGTAAAATTACGACCAAAACAATGTAAAAATACTACTTTACAAGTTACATTTCTGAATTTTAAAATCATACCTAAGTAACAGTGTTGCACAACTACATGCACAATCTACTTATTCCACAGTAAAATGACTG